>NC_081181.1:229084137-229362158 GCF_029867415.1 Vicia villosa | reverse complement strand
TTATCGCCTAGTTGGCAAGGGAAAAGTGCACAACACTGTGGGAGATTTACTTCACCATAGACCGCTCCCGGATGGACACCTGAAAGTATCAGTTGATGTTGTATTAGATCATGATGCGGTCCTACCGGTACCTGACATGGTCTCAGAGACAACATTGATGCGAGATGCAATAGGGTCATTTGTTGCATGGCCCTCGGAGCTCATTATCATTGGTGATGAGGTATATTCAAAACCATTATGAATCATTTAGTTTTCGAATGTCAATTTTGCACCGTTACGTTAATTATTTTTTACATTTTAATTTTAGACTGCTCCTACAAAACCCGCAATTAAGGGCAAAGGGATTTTACAGGAGGAGGAGTCTGTTGCATCACTAAAAGAGGTACATTTAAGGTGTTAATATATAATTTGAATCTAAAACTGCATGATTTTATATTTTATCGATCGTTATTTGATTTTTAGGCATCTGCTCGGGAGTCACAACAAGTGACACAGGTCGTTCGTAGCGTACCGCCTAAGGGTCCTCCGAAGCAAGCGGCAAAAAAAGGTGGTGCTTTTTTTCCTCGATACCGGACGACGCTCGGAACACTTGTTGATATGTCCGATTTGAAGGAAGGTGCTCTCCGTCAAATCAATATGGAGGAAGGTATCTTTGGTGTTGAATTCATTTCACATATTGCAATAGATGACTTGGAAGAGATTTTTACGTAAGAACAACTAGGCGTCGCTAATATGCACTCGTACATTCGGTAATATTCACTCATCCGATATATTATTTAATTAGTCGAACAATTTATTTACACATTATGTTTATTATGTTTTTCACTCATCCGCTAATATGTTTATAATGTTTTTATTTAAGGTTGTTGCATGACAGAGTGTTGCGCGGGACTGCATTGTCAAACAGATTCCGTTTCGTGTCTTCCGCCCATTGCAGCGGAATGACAATTGCTTCGGAACCGGAATCAGTTAGACAGCGCTTAGTCGATAGATTCATGTCATCCGGCAATACAAAAATATTGTTGATGTTAGAGATTTAGTTTGATTGACATAATGATGTATATATATAATTTTGGATATTATAATGGTATTCTATTAGTATATATATAGTCCTACCTATGGTTGAAAATATATCGTCGAAAATATATTACAGGTCGAAAATATTACAGGTTGAAAATATATTACAGGTCGAAAATATTACAGGTCGATCTGGGAGGCTGAAATTATAGGCTGCACTTTAAAATATCTAATTTAGCAACGACAGCGCTTTTAAAAAGCGCTCTTAAAGGTCCACATACGAAAGCGCTTTGCTACAAAAAGCGCTTTATATGGATTGATATACATCATACTATAAATATATAACGTTTTTATAACCTTTTCTTCATAAATAGAACAAAACTCTACCAATTTTCAAACCTTCATTAATGAGTGGAAAACACGAAAAGAGAAAGAAATTTGGAGTTTTTAGGATCCGATAGATAACAATTAATATTAGATCCGGATTGAGAATTAACATGGCAAAGAGTAAAGTGTATGGAGTCGGCATTGATGAAGGTTTCTTGGTGACTGCTGCACAGTTTTTGAGTTGTAGCATGGACAGCATCCCATTCAAATTTTTGGGACTGACTGTTGGTGGAAACCATAGGCGCCTGAATTTTTGGAATCCATTAATTGCGTCACTGAAGGCTAGGCTGTCAACGTGGAAAGGTCGATTATTGTCCATGGGGGGAAGAATAGCATTAATCAATGCTGTCATCTCTATTATTCCCATTTATCAACTTTCGTTCTTCAAGATTCCGTCAAAAATAGCATACTTAATCACTTGCATCCAAAGGGATTTTCCGTGGAATGGTTCGATAGAGAAACACGGTTTGATGTTGTTGAGTTGGGAAACACTATGTAGATCAAAGGAGGATGGGGGGCTCGGGATTAAGGATGTCGCACGTCTAAATAAAGCTCTAATGTTTAAGTGGATATGGCGGTGTATTGTGGATGAAGAAGCGGTCTGGCAGAATATCATAAAAATGAGATACAGGGACATTGTTACTCAGTTTGTGGTTGGGGGGGGGGGGGGGGAGGTAGAAACAAAGCTAAACTATCATTGTGGTGGCGTGTGTCATACCCCAAAATTTTCCCATCTCATTTCACTGTCAAGGATTCAAGGCTCAAGGGTTGGCTCAATGAATACTCTCCTAATCCAAGATCTTCAAAACTAGGGTTTGCATTTCATCAAAGGATTTCGAATCTCTGAGGTCTCAAATGGATCTCTAAGTGTCACATATGTATCAAAGCATCTCCATGTCAAAAGTCAAGCTTCAATTCCAAGGATTGCTCACTCAATGTCTCGGATGACCAATAATCGACTATGCTGACCTAAAAGTCAACTATAGTCAAAATACAGTCAAACTTCAAGATTTTTGGTCAACATCAAGTATGTGAGGTCATATACATCATTTGATCAAAGGTTGATCATAATCCATTACTAAAAACTCAGAAATGAACAAATGCAAAGGTTCAAATTAGGGTTTTTTATAGGAGAAAAGTCAACTCAACTTTGACTGGTCATAACTTTCACATAGAGCATCAAAAATTTCCCAACTAAAGCCTATTTTGAAGGAAATTATGTTCTCTACAACTTTGTCTCTCACAAGCCAAGGCCAGAAATGCATCATTTGGGAGATATGGTACAAGAGATTATAGGTCCTCCCAAAAGTCAACAAGAAACACCTTTTGGGTCAAAGCTCATAACTTGAGCATGGAAGCTCCAATTGAGGTGAAACCAAAAGGAGGTTTTAAAGGACTCATCAAGCTTTCTAGAAAGTCCTAGAATGCACTTATATGATTATAATGAAGGGAGATACAATGCGCACAAGCTGGTCGATTTTCAAGAGATACATAAAACCCTAAGTGCACAACTTTGCATTCTTTGATTTGATAAGCTTAAGATTTTGATTCCAAACAATCTTATGACCTAAAAAATGACTCCTAAGACCATCCTCATATTTTTATTATTTTTACTTATATTTATTTAAATTTTATTCAATTAAAAGGCAATAAATTGAGTAAAATATGAAAATAATTGGATTAATCCACATGGGTTTAATTGCTATGTTTTGAAGGCCCATATTACATCTCATGAGGTGCCCAAAAGCGTGGAGATTGATTGAGAAGGAAGGATGACCAATTTTGGAAGGTTTTTATACAAATTAAGTGAAATTTCCAAGAGGCTCATGACCTAAAGAGAAAAGCTCATGTTTGACCTAATACACCCATATATATAGAAAAAACGTTCAGCAAAAGGGGGGGGGGGACGAAAATATGGTAAGGAACTAGGGTTCCAAACTTAAAAAAACTCATAAAAAACTAGGGCAAGTTTATTTTTCTGGGCAGTCGTTCTTTGCGAATCACAAGCACATAATCATCATCTCAAGGATCTCAGGAGCCAATCCCACTCCTTACTCAAGCCTGCAAGCGACCGGAGCCGTCCTACTCGTCACCACCATTGTTCACACTTTTTTATTCTCGAATTTTAAAATTTATGCGTTATGATTTGATTGCACCTGTTCATAATTCTCAATATATATATTTAGGACATGTTTGACGTGTGATTCGTGAGTTTTGGTGTAGGAATGCATACTTGCCATTGTTGAAGCTATAAACTTCAACCTGCTCGTACAATCATTTGAAGACAATTTCTGGCCATATAAACCGCACCACTGAACGCAGAGGATCCTATATGATGGATCTGGATTATTCTTACGCATGATTAATGTGTTTCTAAGTTACTTTTGATTTCCAGGATCAACTGCCAAAATAATCGTAGCAAAAATCGCAGCGTTTGTAGCAAATCCGTAGCCGGCAAAAACGTGGAAGATGATGAACAGTGCCTCTGGCCTTGACCGCACGCGTGTTGGATCCTTATTCGCTAGTCAATTTCTCCCTCTCTCTCCAGACGCGTGGGACGATCCTGTTGGCCAGTCAGCGGTCAACTTGCTTTCTCTCTCTGCGCGATTGGTTGGCGTGCACAGACTGGACCCCACATTTTGACTGCGCTTTGAAAAATCCCTCTTATATTTGACTTTTATATTTATTGTTTAGAAATCATTGCATTTACAGGTTGGCATTCCAGCACGTTTGGCAAGATGAAGAGCCTTTAACCAAGGGGATGGGGGTTCGATCCCTGGCTTCCTTGGTATATTTTACCATTTTATTAGAATTAAACTACCACCGATCCAGCGTGTTTCACACAAGGGTACGCACCATACACCCTCACTCTCCCCCATAGGATCTCCAATAATTTGGATCTAACGTACAGAAGCTGCACCTCTACCATGCACCATCAAGAGTGTACCACACAAGATTATGCCCAGGTTTTCTATATTGTTTTATTTAATGTATTATTTAATTATTTAGGTTAATGTTAATCAATTATAGCTAATGTAATTAATTTATTTATTTTAATTAGTATAATATAATTAGGATTAGAATAATAAAATCAGGGTTAGGGTTAGGATTATAATATGTCCCGATTATTCGATGATTTTGATTTATTCGGCTTAATTAATTTAATTAGTTTTAATTATTAAATCACAAAAAACCTAGAAAGGTTATATACATTAGGGTTTGCCCAATCCCACTGCCATTTGGCAAAAACCTTAATTCTTATTCAATTGATTTGGGATTAATATAATTTTCTCCTCGATCCGACTAAACCTATTAGTCGCATTGACGAGAAATAGTGTTAATTGATCCTTTGTTTAATTCTCTTAATATAATTTTCTCCTCGATTCGACTAAACCTATTAGTCGCATTGACGAGAAATAATGTTAATTGATCCTTTGTTTAATTCTCTTCTCGACCCGACTAAATCTATTAGTCGCATTAGACAAGAGATAAAAAATATACAAAATTTAAAATACATTTTATTTGCTGCTCGCGACGATCGAATCTATCGGTCAGAGTAACCAGCAATACCCCATTAATCCGTTAACTATAATGATCAAACCTATTGGTCATCGCAACTAACGGTGACATATTAAATCAGGGTTGTACGCCCAAAACCTTCAAAACACACTAAACCACGACACTACAGATTTCCATCTCTGCGATTTTCAAATCTACGATAAGGTAATTCAAAATACCTTCGAACTTCGCATTTCAAAAACTACGATAGGCCATTCAAAAAGCCTTCAAAACCATATCAAATCAAATTCAAAGGCGTACAACCTTGTGCCCGAACTACGTTGACTATGATTCTCCCTAAGGAGATACGTAGGCACTTGGATAACCAAGGCGAGTCCCCTTCCCCAAATCTCACTTTTTCCCCTATTCATTTCCTTAGCTATTAAATCTTAACATTTGGCCATAAAACTGATAACTTAGACTCAAAACCTTAGGAAAGGGTTGAGGGTGCCTAACACCTTCCCTCGACCTGATTATAATAATCTTACCCCGAATCTCATAACTGCGTAGGGTTTCCTATTCGCCCTGGTAGAATAGGTGGCGACTCTAAATCTTAATTTTTAGGGCAGGTTGCTACAGCGTGACTTGCGGAAGCTGAATGAATTTCATTTTCCAGAAAATCACGGGTTTTCGAATCTGTTGAATTGGAGGTTGGGGAATGGAACAAGAATTATGTTTTGGCATTCTAAATGGTTTGGAGCAGTGAAACTGGGCGTGAGTTTTCCAGGTTTGTTCGAGGCGGCGGTGGATAAGAATGCTACTGTTAACATGTGTGGTGAATGGGACGCTAACGGATGGAAGTGGTCGTTTGCTTCCAACGCGGGGCAGAATAATACTGTGCTTTTGGCTGAAGCTGCTGAACTGGAAGAGCTGCTACGGGGATGTTCGCCGATTGTTACGAGTGCAGATCGTGTTGTTTGGCCGTTTGATCCCGAAAACTAATTTTCGGTCAAATCTTGCTATGCAAAGCTGGAACAGGGGCGGGGTGGCACTGCTATTCCTATGCAATTAAAAGAAGCTCTTGGCTTTAATTGGAAAACTAAAGTTCCACATAAAGTGCAAATGTTAGGGTGGAAATTATTTCATGAGCGTATACCGACGCGGGATTTACTGCTAATGAGGGGCATTATTGTGGATTTGGTTAATTGCAGGTGCGTGCTTTGCAATGATGTAATTGAGTCATGCAATCATATTTTCATACACTGTGCATTTGCTAGAGCAGTTTGGAAGGTGATCTTTGCCTGGCTAGATTTGAAGGTGAATGATATTGAGATTCAAGTAGGGGATGCGTGTTGTAGCTTCTTTATAAAATTCCATAATGCCCTGTTACGTAAGGCTACTCGTCACCGAGAAGGTATGATTTGGTTGACAACGGTATGGTGTCTTTGGAATTCCCGTAACGGGATTATTTTCAAAAATGAAGTGGGAGATGTAGAAGAATTGGTTTTCAAAATCAAGATGTATTCTTGGTGGTGGCTCCAAATAGATGCTAATAGATTACATTGTAATTTTTATGAATGGTGTAAATACCCGTTGGACTTTTTGTAATATTGGTGATCTAGGTTGAGATGGTGAATCGGTGATTTCTGTATATCGGGTTAGAGTACCCCTCTGAAGTGAAATATATTTTGTTGCTTATAAAAAAAAAAAAAAACATATGGATTGATAGAGAAAATTTGTAACCAATAGAAGGAATTGTGTGATACGTGGCTGCCAGCATTGTCGTAACTCTTAATCTATTATTCAGAAGATAAACTTAATGTGTGATAATTAAACTTGTAATGTCATTTAAATACTTAAAAATTGATAGGGTATGTGATAGTATTTATAATTACTGATGATGTGATTGAAAAAGAAAAAAAGTAAAATGAAATAAAACATAGTATTTAAAACAGTATAAAAGTACTTATTGGACAAAAAATTATTGTGTGCGTAATATTTTTTTAATTAAACTATCATTCTCTTTAAGGTGACCTGCAATAGAATATTTTAAGAAAAAAACAAGCTGTTTTAATTTTTTATTTATATAAATAAGTTATTTTCTAAATTCTTTTCGGCTTGACTTCGGTAGATCTGTCATGTTAATGACCGCTTGAAGTGAAATCTAGAAGCTACTAATTTTTCATTAATTAATGTATAAATGTATCAATATTTAATCTTCTAGAATAATATCAAGTTTTCATAAATATAAAATTGTAAAGTTTAATTAAACTAGATTCCTTACACGATATATATTAACACAATTGATAATAAGTTGAATCACATACAAGTTTGCCTCGATCCAGTGAGTTTATAGTCTAATTTACTAAAAAAAAATTGTAATAAAATTTACTGGATTGCTGAGACATGTTATCATCACTCATGTCTTTTAGAATTGTAGACAAATTTAATTTGATATCTAATTGTTTTTACCTAGTGAAATTTTAGTGGATAGCTCAATAAAAATAACCTTGTCTAATATCGGCTCTGATTGATGACCCAATAGAAGAAGGTGATCCACGTAGTCATAAGAGCACGAGAGAAAAATACCTGATCCAAAAGTGACGTCGGAATGGCAACGTCGAGAGATAAACACTTGTCATCCTCCAGAAGATTTTAGGACCTAGCAGGCAGGACGAGCAATGCCATTGAGAAAATCCAATCCGAGCAAAAAGGGAAAAAAGAATCATGGGATGATGGAACGAATTATATTTCACCATCTTAATACATTAACAGTCTAGATGAAGACCAAACGACAAGAAATCATAGAACTCTTGGGGTTATAGACAACAAATAAGGTATATACAAAAATTTCTTTACAACTTTATATATATCATCTCTGAAGTTCACTAACTTAGGCACATTGTGTAAGTTCCCCCTCCCCACCTTCTCTCTTCCTCATAAGAAGAAACACTAGTGTCGTATGTGGGAAACGAGAAATAATGTTTCAAACACCTAATCAAAAATACTCTATTAAGAAGTGTGGTTGGGCCTAACTCATCCCTACAAAACCGGCTTGTACGGTGAGGATTGTCCCCACTTATAAGAACATGTTCAGGCCATATATTGTCCGATGTGGGACTCTTAACACACCCCCTCACGCCCAGGACTAGACAACTGGAGCGTGGAAATAAACGGTGGGTGGCCCGATAGCGGAAACCATAGAAGGTGGCCCACCAGATCTTAAACGAGGCTCTTGATACCATGTTAAGAAGTGTGGTTGGGCCTAACTCATCCCTACAAAACCGGCTTGTAGGGTGAGGATTGCCCCCCACTTATAAGGACATGTTCATGCCATATATTGTCCGATGTGGGACTCTTAACATACTCAATGAACGACGAATTAAGGAATAAGATTAACTTATAACCTCAACCATCCATGATTCATAGCAAACACAATTGTGAGGGAAAACTCGCGTCAAAAGGAAAGTCTCGCTGCTTCATCATTCAACTCCGAGAATCAGGTCCAACGAACTCCAAGATTCGAGACCCATGTGCCTCCTCCACAAGAGAAAGAGATCGATAAACCTAAAACCATCCAAGTAGATTCAGCCACTTGAAGTCATCCAGGTAGATCCAACTAGAAAAGAGAATTACACTCAAAACCAACCCTATCGGGACTAGCTAATTAACATCAAAATTAACATATTGTTGAGGAATTAATTGGTGGCCATCATCAAGAAATCAGGAATCTAATGACACCATAACAAGAAAATTCGAGGGGGAGAAAACTTGAATCATCATTGCACCTATAATCCAAGAGATGAGTTCACTAATCAGAGTGACGACTCTTCCGACATAGAGGAACACAAAGAGGCATTCAAAGATGTAGATTCTGGTCCCAGTAGTCTGAGAGAGACTCATCTAAATCTCATACGGGAGAAGATTTACGACCAAAAGCTTGTGTTGATGTAAGGAGAGGGCCATTCAGTACTCCTCTTTGGGAAAGTTTGAGGAGGAAGGAGAATAATCATTGTTTAGAAAGCATTCACCTAAAGAATCAACGAATATCCTATTAGGTGAAAACTCAAAAAACCATTGGGAATGGGCAACTATGAAAGAAGGATTGATCCCGAAGAACACGTAGTGTTGGTCGGTGTACTCTTCATCTTCTGAGGCGCGATAGACCCAAAGAAGTGTAAGTTATTTGTTCTTTATTTAAAGGGTGGTGACATGACTTTGTTTAAAATAATTATGAAAGTATAAGTTACACCTCTTTGACCTCATTATCTTTGACCACATTGAGTTAGACATTAAAGTACTATCCTTACAGACGTACCCCCGATCAGCTGTCCTATAAATATGCTTCTCCATATTAAAAAAACTTCACATCATCAATCTTGTCCTATAAATATGCTTTGCATATCAAAAAAAACTTCACATCATCAATCTTGATACCGAAATATCTATTAAACACCATAAAAACCTGAAAGACGAATCAAATATTACCTATTTAAATGTCCAAATTCTAAAAGTGAAGTTGTCTGAGTAATTGGGAAAAATTCAAATAAAAAAAAACTCTCAAACCTATTTATTTGTAAGCTTTCTTCAATCATTTTTTTAGTTTGAATATAATGAATTTATTCAATCTCTCTTCTTTCTCTAATTAGTCCAGCTTAATTTTATCATGTTCTTGATCTTCTTTCATTTTTATTTATACTTTAATTTATTTATATTTTAATTTAGTTAATATTTATTTTATGGTAGACTGAGACTCCTATTTATGTTTAGTTAATTTATCTGTTTTTATGTGCATTCACATCACACACACAGTCTCTTTGCTTATCTATCTTTTATTTTATCTTTGAATTGATTTTTATCTATTTCCGAGTGTTTGGTAGGCAAGAAATAGGCGAGGGAGAAATAGAAATACCCGTGAAAAAATAATAATTAAATGTATAGAAAAATAACTGATACCCGTAAAAACATTTAGATCAATAAATTTTTTTAATACAAAATATAATTTTATTATAAAATATATGAATAATAGAAACTAAAAAAATGACTGTCAAAAAAAAAAATGTAATAAAAAATAGAAGAAAACAAATATTATTAGCAAATAGAACTAAATATTTGTTTTTCTAAGATGGAAGATTTTTAATAATTTAAATTATAGTTGTCTTTTCAAGAAATAAATAAAAAACTCATGGACAAAGCATGCAACATTTATAAAAGCTGAAGAAGAGTAGAATAGAAAGATGGAACAAGAAAATGTGGAAGAAGGAGAACATGCACACGGAAGCATATATAAGCAGAGGACTAATATTGTAGATAATTTGGTATTTTCCAGACCAATTCATTCATTTTCTTATATTGTAGATAATAAGATTGTAAAGTTGTGAAATACTCGTTTACTATAAAAAGTTGTAAAATACAAAGCCATATACATGCCGTTTTATATAGAAACTTAAATTTTCAAGAATTTTTTAACTTTTATGAGAAGAGATGTGATTTTCATGCGATAAAAGGTAGAATCTGAGAATTGTAGAATCTAAAAAAATGATCAATGAAGCATAAAACAAATAATTCATGAGATGAAACCAACCCAGATTACCAAAAGATAATCATGAAGTGTGTCATGAAGCATGATTGTACTAGATATTCTCAATTTGTTCAACAGAAGATAATACCCTGCATTTTACAATTGAAATCTGCGGAGTGAATGCATTATTGTTTAACTCTCCAGAAAGGCCAATAGTATGCTCAACCAAGAAGCAGCATTGTCTGTGACAGTAACAGATGCAACTGAATAATAATAGCATGAGAGGAATTAATAGAGTTACTACAACTCATTGTAGAAAATGTAGACACACAAAATCCAAAAGGGAACATACATATATAATAATAGCATGAGAGGAATTTTAAAGTAGAAATTGAAATTAAACTAAGCAGCGAGTTCCTCTTCCTTGTGATTATCAATAATATCATCGGACTTAGGGGCAACACAAGTGATAACAAAACCACGTTCAATCTGTTCATCATCAAGGAAAGAAAGAACCATCCAGCATAAACCAGTTAAAACATGTTTAAACTAATCATGAGGCAGCTAGTAAGAGCCTTACAACATCCATCTTTGTAATGAAAACAGAACATGGAAAGATATATACAATGACAACTCAATAGATTCAATTTTTGACCCCATCGGCAAGGACGTGCAATCAGCTTATAGTAAATTTTGGTAACTTCGATGCAGGCCACCCATCATAAATCAGACTACTATCAATATCTACCCTGCATAAAATAACAAGAACAAATCACATTTCTCATTAATTGAAACAAGGAAATTACTTCTTTTTCCTTTTTCTTTCTGATAGCACATATTATAGAGATATAATATAAATTCTTATTCTTAAATAAACATAAATATTGCCCAATTCTATTCTATCACACCTCTCCAGTAAAATTGCCAGGACCAGGAGGTGGAAATCTTTGTTGGGAACCTGACTGTTCATTGGGATGCTGATTCCCCTTATTGGCCTGTTCAAATTCCTCCATATATGATGGTTTGAAATCCCATCCACCTTCACTAGGCACAGAGTCTCTTCTTTCTCCTTGTCCTGGTGGCCCGAAGTTCTGTTGTGGAGCAAAATTTCTTCTTTCTCCTTGTCCTGGTGGTCCGAAGTTCTGTAGAGGTGCAAAATTTCTTCTATCTCCTTGCCCTGGTGGTCCAAAGTTCTGCTGTGGCGCAAAATTTCCTCTTTCTCCTTGTCCTGGAGGTCTGAAATTCTGTCGTGGCGCATAATTTCTTCCTTCTCCTTGTCCCGGTGGTCTAAAGTTCTGTTGTGGAGCAAAATTTCTTCTATCTCCTTGCCCTGGTGGTCCGAAGTTCTGTTGTGGTGCATAATTTCTTCTTTCTCCTTGTCCTGGAGATCCAAAGCTCTGTTGTGGTGGAGCAGAACCAAACATTTGCTGTTGGTGGTAATTCTGTGGTGCTTGATCAATGTTACGTGGGGGTGAATAATTTTGTTGGGGTGGATATCCTTGCGATGTTTGACCATGACTCTGTTGGGATGGATATCCTTGTGATCCTTGTCGGGGCGGATAGTTTTGTGAAGGTCTGAAGTTCCTTGCACCCTGATTATTGTAAGAGGGATTCCCTTGTCCTTGTCGATTAAAGTCTCGTCTTCCTCCTTGGTTTCTCCCGTATTGTATGGGCGGAGGCCGATGGATGATGGTTCCATCAATGTACTGGTCTCCTGTATCATACGATTAAAAATGCATAATCAAAAGGGGCAGGCAGCTTAATATTTAAGAGATCATAAAGTAAATATCTTACATTGAAATTGAACTAAGAATATCTAGACGACAATTACAACGACAACAACCCAGCCTTATCCTATTAAATGAGATCGGCTACATGGATCAACTTTCGTCATAATGTTCTATCAAGAACCATGCTTCTATCCAAATCATTAATCTCGAGATCTTTCGTAATAACTTCTATGATAGTCTTAAGATAAAAATGTTCCCTCCATATTGCTTGTTGTCAGGGTTTATATAGGAATCTGGTAGCACAAAGATGACTCCGGGAAGACCTATTATCGAAAAGCATAAAAATGTATCAACTAATCTAAACAAGGTTATTGAATGAAAGCTGAATATATTAGGAACGAGAAGATGAAATACTTTCAAATTTCTTGGACTCTTCTTCGGTGACCACAGCCTGAAAGCCAGTGTAAGTGGTTGTGCTGCAAGCGTAAATTTTCTTCTTTGCCTCTTCACACTAAAATCACATACACATTCAAATTCAAAATCAAACAAATTTTCAAGAATCTTAACTAAATTTTGTAACTATTCAGGAATAATAAAAAACCTGATGTTGAGACCCTTAGCACAAGTCTCTTCGTAGGTGCGAACCATTTCTTCGGGTGAAGGCTTGTTATCTTTCAGAAAATCCATGACGAATAGCCAGTGGTTGTAGTCGCAACCCTCGAAGAAGATCGTATCGGGACCAATCTCCTCGGGAGTTTCGGTATAACGAGAAGATAAAAGAGAAATTGGGGTAGACCTGAATGAACGGGATTGAACGCCGACGATGTTCGGCGACAATTCCCCGACGTGAAGGTAGTGATGACGATGAAATGTGGGAGCTGATTGGGAGAGTCAGAGTTGATGAAAAGGAATGGTGGAGGGTGGAGAGTGCTCTGAAGGTGCGGCGGTAGATGATTAGCGACGATGCCATCGCGGTGGTCGGAAGTAGTAGGGTTTAGGGGGTTTAGAGAATATGGGAATTGATTGACAGTAATCGAAGTAAGAAGAAGGTAGAAGCTTTCCCAAATGGGCCTTCTATTTGTTTAAATCTTTAATATTTGGGCTTTGTTTTTTTATTTTAAGAAAACTTTACCTTATATCCTTACTACTACTCCTACACCCTAACATTTATCAAAAATATTCCAATTCTACCTTTCTCATTTATTATTAAATTTTTCTTCTTTGACAACAACTGAAAAATGTTGCTAAAACTATGAAAAGCGTTGCCTAAAAGAATAAGGGACGTTTTTCAGCCGTCTTTTATGCGAGCGTTGCCTATTGTTTCTAGGCAACGTTTTTTATTGCTTTTTGGCCACACTTTTCTAAAACGTCGCCTAAACTATTGAAAAGGGAACATTTTTATGTGACATCTTAGGGGACGCTTTTTAAATGTTGTTATAACGAGCAACAACCACAAAACGTTCCCTAAAAGTAGTGGAGTGAGAACATCTTGTGGCAACGATTTTCAAATGTTGCGGTAGACAATAATTACAAATTATTTTCTAATAGTAAGCACACTTGATAAATGTATCTAGTCTCATAGTAAATAGTTTTTAACTATATTTTTCATAATATAATTAATTCAAACAAGAATTGCACCAAAAGTAAATTGTATGTACATAACTCAAATACACAAAATGTTTAAAATTACTTAATACTGAATATTTAATACTTAGAAGTATAAGTCTAGCAAATGATAAAATACATAGTTTCTTTAAGTTTAATGCTTAAGTACAAGTCTAAAATAACATCATCAAACTCGTTTAAGTTTGTAGAACTCATCATCATCTCTATCATCCTCTTCATAAATATTTGGGATTTAATTTGAAGAACCACAACCTCTCAAGAACATATTTTTGATAGTTTTTCCATTAGTCAATACTAATAATCTATTTGAAATTGAGTGCTATCCTATCATTGGGTACCACTTAACAAGGCCAGATATTATGGTTGATTTAGCAAATGAGTGAATCCTCTTTACAAATGAGAGGCTTCCTCCACTTAAAAATGTCTGTAACATTACCTGGCCAGTAGAAGCTAAAATCAGCATCATAATTATGGATATATATATATATATATATATATATATATATATAGGAGTGAAATACAAAATAGGAAGGTCAGGTCACCATAAAAAAAATAGAACCAATACCTGTAAAATCATTTTTAATGTTCCAAAGTAAAATAAATTGGAGTTGAATACATATAAAGCAAAGAGAAACATTGAAGATTATCACCACTTCTAAGTAACTTTGCATTGGATAAAAATTATGGGAAAAACACCTTATCTTGTAAAGCATGTTTGTGGCTCACTATTTTATCTTGAAGTGCATGTATTATTTATTCTTACTATCACTATCAATTTGAGTTTTATCCCATGTGCAAAACAAACACCCAAAAGTAACACCTCAAATTACTATCATAATAGGATACATAGGTAGTTAGACAACAAAGTAATTTTTTAACTTTCACAAATTATATTCCAATATATTATTTGTTATTAACTATATCATATATAAAAGAGAAGTTCAAAATACTAGACACTGCAGATTGAAGAACAACAATATATAACAAGCTGGTTGATAGAAAGATGACCCAAATTGACACTAAACTTAACAGGAAATTAGAAGGATGTCACTCATACTAATGGACCACATCTATCCCTGAAAAAAAAATAGGATCTAACACAAGTTGATATACACAATAGAAATATCCACATACACTAAATATCATCGACTACCAGTCTAGCCTCTTTGAATAATTTATCCTTATAATTTATACATAGCACCAAGAAAACACATTAAATTCTATCTCACACAATTATACTTTTTGGCTAGAACTTTAGATTCTATTAAGAGTTTCAACAAACTCAACATAAACAAAAGCAGCACCAAAATAAAAAAAAAATCAATATAGAAATAAAGAGTATACATTTCTTCATAAGCATGAATCATATCCACAAACCAATTAACTATTTTTTATACAAAATTTAGTATATAATCATTAACTTAAACTTATAAAATGTAGAAAAAAAAACATTGGAGAATTATTACCTGGTGCTTACTAGTGCTCATAAGTAGAGCTCAAAACATAAGTAACAATACTCTCTGTATCAATAATAGCAAATCTCTGAGGAGGAGTACCGATCAAAAGCAGAGGGGTATAATAACTACACCTTTCAAGTTTCAGAATAAAAAATAATAAATTAAGCATACATGAAAATCTCATTTGAAAAGAAATTTGTTTGCTTTCTCGCAATTAAAAGTTTAAACAACGAACAAACAAATGAATGAGAAGATTGTTGTTACGGCGTCGTGCGGTTGTTATGAGAGATGATGTTGGTCCCTGTTTGTTTCCATCCACAATGAACAACAATGAATAGTAAAAGTTCAAAAACAAGTAAGCAAATACTCAAGTGCAACACTTGTCAAAATCAAAGTTCAATTACAATATAAATCGACAGAACAATCAAGTGCAACACCACTTTTACCTCTGAAAATGGCGTAATCGAAGGGATTAGAGGCAGCAACCACTCGTCAGAATCAAAGGGATTCGAGAAAACGTTGAAATCGAAAGGATTTGGGCGTGAACTCAACGGGATCTGAGGCAACCGATTGAAATCGGACTTCATCCTCACCTTTTAGGTTGAAATCGGACCTCACTGTCATCTTTTATGTTGAAATCGAACTTCACCATTACATCACCGCTAAAATGGACTTCACCGTCACTGTCACGTTTGAAATAGGAGGTCAGGCGTAATTGAAAAAGTTTGGAGAACCAAAGTTTGGAGAAGAAAGGCGTGAGTAAGGGTTTGGAGAAACAGAAAAGGCGTGAGGGTTTGGAGAAGCAGAAAAAGCGTGAGGGATTGTCAAAAGGGCTTGAAAACGTTTTAAATAATTTAATCTCAAAAAATATATATTTCTATTATTAAAATAAATAATTTTCATTAAATAAGTTTTATATATTTTATTATAATAAATTATATATATTTTTATTATGATAAATTTAATAATATTTCTTTCATAAAATATATTTTTATTATTAAATTTAAAAATGATATATTTTTAATTATTAAATTAAATCAATTTTATAATGTTTGGAGGGAAAGTTGCCACTATCTTTTTTTTCTTTCTAAGAATGATGCAACACTCTAGAATTGTTCCCATAAGTATTTACGGGGACATTTTTCAATTATTGTCAAAGATAAACGGTAGGAACATTTGAAAATTGTTCCCAGAAGTATTTTAGGGAACATTTGTTAGGTGTTGCGAGAATTGTCTGGGCAACAAACAAAAATCGTTGCCTGATCTTTTTTTAGGCAACAATTTACACATGTTGCATAAAAAAGTGTTGCCATAAGCAATAAATGTTGTAGTGAAATATCAACTTTATAATAAAATATAAACTTTATTTTATTTTGCTTAATGAGTTAAGCTTCACAACAACATGGTATATGTATTTATACCAATGTACACCAGTTGCACTTGCACTAATGCTACTCTACTACATACACACACTCATCTATAGCTGTCTAATGCTTTTACACATATATTGCACCTCTACTACACACATAGCTAATGTACGTATATGGTGGACTTCTTCTAATACGCACGAGAATAATTAGTTTTTATTTTATTTTACCTAAAACAAGGTTCATTTACTAGAGTTCCCCCAAAGCTTCAAACTCACATGTTAGATTGCATTAACATGTCGCAATTATGGTTTTGGTTGATGTTTATTTTCAACCAAGTAAAGTAAAGCACTCATTTTGTCGTTCTTCAAAAAGCATATATAGGCCTCCTCCTATAATGTTTGATTGAAATATAACAAAATATTATAAAGATATAAAGTAATACCAAACAAACATGTATCCACCCACGGGTTATTCAATTTCCATATGCTGGATTCAATATTCATTTCTTACTTTCTTTTCCTTTCCTCTAACTATAAATAACCTCATCACCCTCCTTTCTTTGGTCCTCAAATCAAATTCATCTCTTCATATCTTTCTCTCACTTTCAATCTCTCTTTCTCAAAATCACTCTCTGAAATTATTCCATAAAGAAACTCAGTTTCTATAAAAATGGAAAACAATCTACCAGTGATATCAAAGAGAGTGTTGAGTCTCGTACGTGTTGCCTTCTTCATGCTGAAAAAAGAAATATCAAAGGGTAAGATAATGATGAATTTAAACATGATACTTAGACGCCGCAGCAAGCTTGCCGGAAAAGCCATTGCCAATTTAATATCCCACCATCCCAACCACGGTGGCTCCACCTCAAACCGCCACTCCCACTACTCACACCAATTCACTTCCTCAAGGGAGTATGAATTTAGCTGTAGCAACACTCCCAACCACTTTTTCTCAATTGGAAAGCGTCACCACATCCACAACCACAAGAACAATGCTCAAGCAAGACTTATGCATGACGATGAGGTGACGACTATGAATGCAATGAAGGCGGTGGTGGAGATGCTTAACAATGATCAAACAATTGTAGAAGCGTCACCAGGTTTCCCTTTAAGAGATGATGATGAGAAGGACAATCAAGTTGATAAGGCAGCTGAAGATTTCATAAAAAGGTTTTACAGTCAATTGAGGAAGCAAGATTGATTGATTAATATTAATTCAATTTATCTTGTTTGATAGATAATCAAGTAGCCATATATTTTTTTTTTTTTGGTTATTTTCATGATATATAGTGAGGGATTTTGATTCATGTTAATTATGTATTTGCACATGTTTAATTTAACAGCTGCTTAACAATAAGGTAATATATTACAGAGTCGCTAAAAAAAGAGAATAAATTAATGGATTGAATTATATAGTCTTTCTAAAAATATTTTCAAAGAATCTTTTGATTTTAGGATATACTCTCGGCCATTAGCACCTTGCAGAATTTTGTGTTGTAAAAATAACAAGTAACAAGTGTGTTATTTTAATAAAGAAAATATTAGGTAAAAAATTATTTTATTATTATTTGTTTGTGAGGAGATTTTGAAAGATTTAGTTATATATGGCACACACTTGGTTTTCCTAGTATGATTCCACCAAAATTTTGTAGCGTTCTCAACTTCTACTTTTTTTTTTCTCCCACAAACCCACACACAGTTCTTTTCTCTTTTACTTTATCTAAACTAAATAAGAAAAAGTTTTTCAGTTAGTTAAGATGAAAATTATTTTACTCAAAAAAAATAAAAATAGAAATATTAGGAACAAACTCTTACTACAAATATATATATATATAAAACAATTAAAACCAAGATGTTTAACATGATGGTATCACCGTGTACTTATTTTCATGCATATTAATGACTTATTAAATAGACTAAAATAAAATAAAAAAATGAGGCCCTATTAAACGTGAGGCCCTGTGCAAAGGGTCTCTTTGCACTACCACTTAACCGCCCATAATGTTATATGTGCATTTTGTAATATTGACAGGTTGAAATTATATATTGTTAGAAGTGACACTAATATTGTTGAATTATGGTCTTAAAAGTTATGAAAATGTCATTTTAAGTGGAAAAATAATTAAGTTGAGGTAGATACTTAGTTGGTCGTTATAACTTTTTTTATTGACAATGAAAAAGTGGCAGCCCATAAAGCTAAAAACTTAGGTGAAGTGTTTGGTTGGAACTTAAAAGTATCAATTAAAGGATTGATGTGTACGTTTTAGAACTTCTCACTCTTGTTTGCTTTTTATTTATGGAGTACTCTAAAAATAAATAAATTCATACAAATAAAAGTTAAATTAATGAAAGAAAAACGTATAATCTCCTCTCTTTTTCCACCACCGGTATAGTTCGATTCTGAGATTAATTCTAACATCAAATGGTTTCAATCCCCTCCCGATCATAATTGCGGGAGTATGAATCGTGGTTCTCCCTAACAAATCCAGCGTCAATCATCATTAAATCAACTAACGATTAGTTATAATCTCTCTTTAAATTGATCTAATAATATTTAAAAATATTCAGTCATTCAAAAAAATATTTATGGCCGGTCATTATTAAAAAAATACGAGTAGAACTCATATTTATTCACCATGTCAATTCAATGGCTTAATCTAAGGAAACTACTTCTTAATCAATAGCAATTATATGCAATTTGCGGGGGTTATTTTATCGATTTGCGGGGGTTATTTTATCGATTTGCGGGGGTTTTTAACCTCCGCAAACTATTTTTCGGGAGTTTAAAAAACTGCCGCTTATACGATTCCCACAATTTATCTGCGGGGATTCTGGGGAACCACTTGTATCTTGGTGTAGAATTTGAGGAGGTTGTTTTATGGAGGTTTTAAACCCACACACAAATATTAAAAATATACAAAAAAATTAAATAGTCAAACTTTTGTTTTATTAATTTTTAAAATGAAAAAATATATATTAAAAATAAAATACATAACAAAGATAAAATACAAAGTTTTCTTACACAAATACTCCATTTCTTTGACAAATCTAACCAACTACACTAAAACAACTAAGATAAAAATTGTCCAACTTCTAACATCTAACTATATATATATAGTTAGATGTTAGAAGAATTGTTCGTGTCTCACTACTAGAAATACTCTGTTTTCCTGCGGATTTGTGCTAAATTTTCGCAAGAAACACTTTTCCTGCGGATTTTCCTGCGGTTTTATGTCCCCAGCTAAAACCTTCGTGGGTAATATTTTCGGCAGGAAGTTCCGCAGGTAATATATGACCTTGATAACTCAATTTATATAAAGGGCCATATCAAATTTATATGACCTTAAACCAAATTACTACAAGATTGAAAAGATAGTAACACTATGCCAAATTTGTTTTTTAACAGCCCCCTACGAAAGCGCTTTTGGAAAAAGCGCTGGCATAGGCTTCACTAAAAACAAAATTAAAAAACACGCTAAAAAAACATTAAAAAAGCGGTGGTATAGGGTATGCCTACAAAAGCGCTTTCCACAAGTGCTGGTATAGGCCACCTTACGAAAGCGCTTTGTAAAAGCGCTGATATAGGGGTAGATATGAAAGCGCTTCAAAAAGCGCTGGTATAGGTATAGGGTACGAAAGCGCTTTTAGCGAAAAAGCGCTGGTATAGGGTTACCTATGAAAGCGCTTTTGAAAAGCGTTGGCGTAGGTCATTTTAAAATTAAATTTTTTAAAACAAATTAAAACAGACGCGTTTTGTCTTTCATTATTTCATCGTTCTCACTGTTCTTCACTGCCCTCACTGTTCTCTTCTTCATCGTTCATCCTTAACAAAAGCTACAGCCGACCACCACTCAACGTCTGTCGCCGCCGCCAACCTCCCCAACACCGACCACCACTCAACATCTTCTCGCCGCCGCCGCCGTTCTTGCTGAGTTGTTTCACGTTGTGAAGGTTAGCGAAATTCACTATTGTAGTTTTAGGGTCTGTAGTAGTTTTAGGGTTTTGTGTTAGGTTTTAATGAATGGGTTTTCTGTATTATTGAATCCTATTATTAGTAATTTGCAGAAGCCATAAAATTCATGTGTGCTGTGAGTATAATCGAATAGAGGATTTCATTGCTTTCAGTGCTTTTTCTAATTAGAGAATCGAATGAAAACTGATACTAATTAGCCTCTGAAGAACTTATTATTAGTAGAAAGAAACAGAACAGTTTTGTTACCCATTTTTGGTCTTGTCATGATTCTACCAATGTCCTGTGTTGAAAATGATATATTATATCAGCATTATAATACTGAGAATTAGTAGCCCAATTTTATTTGAATTTGAAAAGTGATTTGTAGCAACTTGTATCGTATCAAAGCTAAATTGCAATGACTCAATGACCATTATTTCATCTTCTCCGTCGTCTTCGTATTCTTCATTGTTAGCTTAGGACATTAACCAAGTTAAATAAGATAGTTTTTTTAATGGCGCTGCTATGGCGATGACAGTATGTGTTTTGTTGTGTCCTGCGCCACAAATTTAGTCTCAGTTACTAATATTTTCACTGTATTTAGTGTGTGTGATTTTCAAGCAAGCATCTTTAATATATAGATATGAGAATTACGTTTTCTTTTCTATATGTTTAAATTAGAATTTGAAGGACTGAATTTCATGTGTCTATTAGGATGTAGGTTCTTTTAGAATCTTTCAATCAATTTTGTCTTAGTGGTTACTAACTTTGTGAATTTGCTATAGGGGTAACTTGTGTAGAGTGAAAGTTTGATCGTTTCCCGGCCTAGTTCGACGTTTGGCGTTTTCTTGAGTTCGGTAACATCCGAGGTAAATTTCTTTCTCAAATTACTGGTATTATGATGAATTTTGCAGTATAGAAACTAATTTTAATATGTTCAATCTAGATTGGGTTTTTTTTTGATATTGTGTTAGTAGTGGTGTATTTAACAGCATCGTGTGTGTGTTTAATTTTACAGTTATTTTGAAGCCTCTGGTTTCTACTTGTACAACGCCGATTCAAACCTACCCGTCTCCCACATCAAGTCCAACTCAGGTTACTAGCCCTTTCTTCTTGCTTATAGTTTGTTGTTTTCTGCTTATAGTTTATTGTTTATGGTTCTATTTAATTTCAATTTAGTGTCTCTCAATCAGTTTTTTGGTTTGTGGACTTATATTACCTTGAAATAAGGTAATGTCTTCTTTAAGAAATCGGGGGTAGGCTGAAATAAGGTACTGTATTCTTTTAGAGACTCAAACAATCGAGACAACTATAACTTCCTATCTATAGTATATTTTTGTACTATAGTTGCATAACATTCTATTATTCACACTTTATAGGATCTCACTAGGTATTTTGATCAAGACATAATGATGATAGCTATTTATTATCTTGACAGAATTCCTTAGTACCTGATAGAGAAACCAAGAAGCATTTGTTTAGCTTAATTAAGACATGGATAAGACATGGATGAATTCAAACCGATTGTCGAAAGAGTACGAGAAAGGGGTATGGGAATTCGTTGAGTTTGCGGTTGCGCACTCCGAAGACCCACTTCGAATGTCGTGTCCTTGCCTGGGTTGCTGTTGTGGGGGTAAGGTTGACGGGAATAAGTTGGCATCCCATTTACTACGGTTGAGTTTTGTACTGAATATCTGTCAAATGTTCAATCAATTGGACTCCCCAAATCTCATATTGTCGAAAAAAAAGAAGGAAAAAAGCTAATTGGAAATAAAGTTGTGACAGTATCAATGGTCGAACGGGATCAAGCGCATTGTATGTTCTGCACAATGAGATTGAGGTTGAGCCGTATGTTGAAATGCACAAGGTTGTTCTCCGAGATTTAAATCCAAATAGAAATGAGAGCTGGATAGTACGAGAGCACAATCGAAGTTTCATACCGTGGTTTAGGGATCATATTTATTCAAAGTATCGTTCAGATCCTGCTTCAGTAACAGAAAGGTTGAGATGTTTAGCCTATGGTCCAAGTGTAATTGTGCTTTCTTATAGCGCATACGCAATTAATGGATACACATTTTATACCAAAGAACAGGATGATAAAAGTACTATGCAAAATAGTGGTGTTACCTTGGTAGCTGAAGCAATGCACATATCAAGTGCGAATGACTTAAATCCGAAATTTGCAAATTTGTCATATTTTGGGGTTATCGAGTGCATTTTGGTGTTTGATTACGCGAAGTTTCAGATTCCTGTATTTGGTTGCAAGTGGGTTGAAAATAATAGTGGCATACGAATGGATAAGTCAGGATTTTTGCAAGTGGATCTCAATAGGGTAGGGTACAAAGATGAGCCTTTCATTCTAGCCTCTCAAGCTAAACAAGTGTTCTATGTCAATGATCCGACAAGTACGAAATGGTCTATAGTGCTTTTATCTAACAAAATAGTTGATGAAAACATTGAAGATCAAGGTGATATTGGTGTTGGCATTGAATCTTGTACAAGAAAAGATCAAAATGAGAATGAATCTTGTACTAGAAATGATCATAATGAGGGTATTTGGATCAATCCAACCGTCCGCGTTGTTAAGAGACGCGTAGAACACAATCCTACGAAGAAAAGAAAGAGACGTTAGTGATAAAGGTAATAGTATACATATTCCGACTAATTTGCTTTATTCAATTTGTACCGATTGTTTTATTCAATAGTATAGTACTTATTCAATTTTGGTGCATATTCTCGTTTTGTACATAACTTTTGAACCATGTATCCGTTTGTCGACTTCTTTACATATAACTATACTATTTTGACGATTCCGGAGCTGCTCATGCACTTATCTTTACATTTCGGGACTGTTTTTTTTATCGATTTTGCTTCTGCCCGTAATGAAAAGTCGGGCTTAGGGTTTGAATTTCGGAGAACCGACTTTATTTTTGAGTCCGTGGGGACGTTTTACCATAGCCATGTAAATTTCGTTCAATTCCGACAACTTTCTTTTTTGACGCTTATTTTGATTTGTACCGATTTCGTTTCTGATTTACTTGTACATGAATGGTTTGACTTCCATTTGACTTGTATAGATTGTTAGCTTATTAATAGTGTACTAATGTGCTTTAGTTTGTTTGATACAGGTTCAATGAAGGGAATCATTCCACCTGAAAACTCACAAGAAAACTCACAAGAAAGAGATGCTCAAGAAAGAGATGCTCCGGGTACAAATGCTCCACCTGATACTGAAGCAAAAGAAGTTGCACGAGGCATCACCATTATGAAGGGAATCATTCGACATAGAGACCAAGGATTAGTATACCATTTGGAATGGAATTCTGAAAACCAACCAATTGGTCCTAATTCTGCAAAGTTGACAAGCTATATTGGTACACTTGTTCGTATGCATATTCCAGTCTCCGTAGCTAAATGGAATCTGAAAAGCGAAGAGTTGGATGCGAAAAAAAAAGCGATTTGGGACGAGCTTCAGGTATATATCATATATGGTTGTTGTTATTATCTTGACGATAAATTGTTTAAATTACTTATACTAACACACTATGCGTATGTTTTTTTGCAGAGGACTTTTGAGATACCAGATGATCGTAGACGCTACATACTTAGTTTGGCCGGAAAAAGATATAGAGGGTGGAAAGCTTTTTTGACAAACACCTATCTTAAGGATAAAGATGGAAACTTTCTTGAAGAGGCATCGGGACGGCCAAAAAAGTATGAGATCTTCATTGATGAAAAAGATTGGGTTGAGTTTGTAAATCAAAGAGATGAAGATTTTCGGAAAAAGGAGTGCCACGAATAGTGCGAGAGCATCCAAACCCGCATATCCATACAAAAAAGGGCGTTTGGGATATGCACGCTTAGAGGATAAAATTGTAAGTAAATAGAAATGCGTTTTAATTAATTGTCTAAATGTGTTTTATTTGACGATTTTATCATTTGTGTCAATGCATAGTTAGAGGAGACTAAAAGTGAGGAAACTTCACTTCCTGTACATGTGTTGTGGAAGGAAGCTCGTGTGGGCAAGAATCAAGCTGTCGATCCCGATGTTCAGAGAGTTTATATTGAATGTGTAAGTATAATACTGTGTCTTTAATTAAATCAAATGTTTTTTAATATATAAATGATTTTTTATCTCCACTAATAATTATTGAAATGTAAATGAATTACAGGAGACCTTGTCGCAATCGGTGTCCACCGGTGAGGACCAGGATGATAGGAGCGTACTTAGTAAAGCACTAGATGCTCCTGAGTATCCCGGTCGGGTGAGGGGTAAGGGTCATGGTGTGACTCCAACCTCTTTTTACAAGCATCCTAGGAGAAGAAATCCTTCAAATGAAGAAGTGTTGCAAAAATTGCAGGAATTGCAAGCACAAGTCTCTGAATTGCAAAGAGATAAAGATATTTATATGAGAGAAAAGTGCAATACTGCATCGGTGAAAGAAACTAGTGATAAAGCTAGTTTCAACTGTCAAAGAAAACTTCCCGAGGTAATTATAAATTTCTTTTCCTTACAAATTGTTCTATTTTATTAACGATAATGACTTTATATTTACTATTGGTTTAGGACATTTCTTCTTGCCAACTATACTTATCGTCACCGTCTTATCGCCTAGTTGGCAAGGGAAAAGTGCACAACACTGTGGGAGATTTACTTCACCATAGACCGCTCCCGGATGGACACCTGAAAGTATCAGTTGATGTTGTATTAGATCATGATGCGGTCCTACCGGTACCTGACATGGTCTCAGAGACAACATTGATGCGAGATGCAATAGGGTCATTTGTTGCATGGCCCTCGGAGCTCATTATCATTGGTGATGAGGTATATTCAAAACCATTATGAATCATTTAGTTTTCGAATGTCAATTTTGCACCGTTACGTTAATTATTTTTTACATTTTAATTTTAGACTGCTCCTACAAAACCCGCAATTAAGGGCAAAGGGATTTTACAGGAGGAGGAGTCTGTTGCATCACTAAAAGAGGTACATTTAAGGTGTTAATATATAATTTGAATCTAAAACTGCATGATTTTATATTTTATCGATCGTTATTTGATTTTTAGGCATCTGCTCGGGAGTCACAACAAGTGACACAGGTCGTTCGTAGCGTACCGCCTAAGGGTCCTCCGAAGCATGCGGCAAAAAAAGGTGGTGCTTTTTTTCCTCGATACCGGACGACGCTCGAAACACTTGTTGATATGTCCGATTTGAAGGAAGGTGCTCTCCGTCAAATCAATATGGAGGAAGGTATCTTTGGTGTTGAATTCATTTCACATATTGCAATAGATGACTTGGAAGAGATTTTTACGTAAGAACAACTAGGCGTCGCTAATATGCACTCGTACATTCGGTAATATTCACTCATCCGATATATTATTTAATTAGTCGAACAATTTATTTACACATTATGTTTATTATGTTTTTCACTCATCCGCTAATATGTTTATAATGTTTTTATTTAAGGTTGTTGCATGACAGAGTGTTGCGCGGGACTGCATTGTCAAACAGATTCCGTTTCGTGTCTTCCGCCCATTGCAGCGGAATGACAATTGCTTCGGAACCGGAATCAGTTAGACAGCGCTTAGTCGATAGATTCATGTCATCCGGCAATACAAAAATATTGTTGATGTTAGAGATTTAGTTTGATTGACATAATGATGTATATATATAATTTTGGATATTATAATGGTATTATATTAGTATATATATAGTCCTACCTATGGTTGAAAATATATCGTCGAAAATATATTACAGGTTGAAAATATATTACAGGTCGAAAATATTACAGGTCGATCTGGGAGGCTGAAATTATAGGCTGCACTTTAAAATATCTAATTTAGCAACGACAGCGCTTTTAAAAAGCGCTCTTAAAGGTCCACATACGAAAGCGCTTTGCTACAAAAAGCGCTTTATATGGATTGATATACATCATACTATAAATATATAACGTTTTTATAACCTTTTCTTCATAAATAGAACAAAACTCTACCAATTTTCAAACCTTCATTAATGAGTGGAAAACACGAAAAGAGAAAGAAATTTGGAGTTTTTAGGATCCGATAGATAACAATTAATATTAGATCCGGATTGAGAATTAACATGGCAAAGAGTAAAGTGTATGGAGTCGGCATTGATGAAGGTTTCTTGGTGACTGCTGCACAGTTTTTGAGTTGTAGCATGGACAGCATCCCATTCAAATTTTTGGGACTGACTGTTGGTGGAAACCATAGGCGCCTGAATTTTTGGAATCCATTAATTGCGTCACTGAAGGCTAGGCTGTCAACGTGGAAAGGTCGATTATTGTCCATGGGGGGAAGAATAGCATTAATCAATGCTGTCATCTCTATTATTCCCATTTATCAACTTTCGTTCTTCAAGATTCCGTCAAAAATAGCATACTTAATCACTTGCATCCAAAGGGATTTTCCGTGGAATGGTTCGATAGAGAAACACGGTTTGATGTTGTTGAGTTGGGAAACACTATGTAGATCAAAGGAGGATGGGGGGCTCGGGATTAAGGATGTCGCACGTCTAAATAAAGCTCTAATGTTTAAGTGGATATGGCGGTGTATTGTGGATGAAGAAGCGGTCTGGCAGAATATCATAAAAATGAGATACAGGGACATTGTTACTCAGTTTGTGGTTGGGGGGGGGGGGGGGGGGGGTAGAAACAAAGCTAAACTATCATTGTGGTGGCGTGTGTCATACCCCAAAATTTTCCCATCTCATTTCACTGTCAAGGATTCAAGGCTCAAGGGTTGGCTCAATGAATACTCTCCTAATCCAAGATCTTCAAAACTAGGGTTTGCATTTCATCAAAGGATTTCGAATCTCTGAGGTCTCAAATGGATCTCTAAGTGTCACATATGTATCAAAGCATCTCCATGTCAAAAGTCAAGCTTCAATTCCAAGGATTGCTCACTCAATGTCTCGGATGACCAATAATCGACTATGCTGACCTAAAAGTCAACTATAGTCAAAATACAGTCAAACTTCAAGATTTTTGGTCAACATCAAGTATGTGAGGTCATATACATCATTTGATCAAAGGTTGATCATAATCCATTACTAAAAACTCAGAAATGAACAAATGCAAAGGTTCAAATTAGGGTTTTTTATAGGAGAAAAGTCAACTCAACTTTGACTGGTCATAACTTTCACATAGAGCATCAAAAATTTCCCAACTAAAGCCTATTTTGAAGGAAATTATGTTCTCTACAACTTTGTCTCTCACAAGCCAAGGCCAGAAATGCATCATTTGGGAGATATGGTACAAGAGATTATAGGTCCTCCCAAAAGTCAACAAGAAACACCTTTTGGGTCAAAGCTCATAACTTGAGCATGGAAGCTCCAATTGAGGTGAAACCAAAAGGAGGTTTTAAAGGACTCATCAAGCTTTCTAGAAAGTCCTAGAATGCACTTATATGATTATAATGAAGGGAGATACAATGCGCACAAGCTGGTCGATTTTCAAGAGATACATAAAACCCTAAGTGCACAACTTTGCATTCTTTGATTTGATAAGCTTAAGATTTTGATTCCAAACAATCTTATGACCTAAAAAATGACTCCTAAGACCATCCTCATATTTTTATTATTTTTACTTATATTTATTTAAATTTTATTCAATTAAAAGGCAATAAATTGAGTAAAATATGAAAATAATTGGATTAATCCACATGGGTTTAATTGCTATGTTTTGAAGGCCCATATTACATCTCATGAGGTGCCCAAAAGCGTGGAGATTGATTGAGAAGGAAGGATGACCAATTTTGGAAGGTTTTTATACAAATTAAGTGAAATTTCCAAGAGGCTCATGACCTAAAGAGAAAAGCTCATGTTTGACCTAATACACCCATATATATAGAAAAAACGTTCAGCAAAAGGGGGGGGGGGACGAAAATATGGTAAGGAACTAGGGTTCCAAACTTAAAAAAACTCATAAAAAACTAGGGCAAGTTTATTTTTCTGGGCAGTCGTTCTTTGCGAATCACAAGCACATAATCATCATCTCAAGGATCTCAGGAGCCAATCCCACTCCTTACTCAAGCCTGCAAGCGACCGGAGCCGTCCTACTCGTCACCACCATTGTTCACACTTTTTTATTCTCGAATTTTAAAATTTATGCGTTATGATTTGATTGCACCTGTTCATAATTCTCAATATATATTTAGGACATGTTTGACGTGTGATTCGTGAGTTTTGGTGTAGGAATGCATACTTGCCATTGTTGAAGCTATAAACTTCAACCTGCTCGTACAATCATTTGAAGACAATTTCTGGCCATATAAACCGCACCACTGAACGCAGAGGATCCTATATGATGGATCTGGATTATTCTTACGCATGATTAATGTGTTTCTAAGTTACTTTTGATTTCCAGGATCAACTGCCAAAATAATCGTAGCAAAAATCGCAGCGTTTGTAGCAAATCCGTAGCCGGCAAAAACGTGGAAGATGATGAACAGTGCCTCTGGCCTTGACCGCACGCGTGTTGGATCCTTATTCGCTAGTCAATTTCTCCCTCTCTCTCCAGACGCGTGGGACGATCCTGTTGGCCAGTCAGCGGTCAACTTGCTTTCTCTCTCTGCGCGATTGGTTGGCGTGCACAGACTGGACCCCACATTTTGACTGCGCTTTGAAAAATCCCTCTTATATTTGACTTTTATATTTATTGTTTAGAAATCATTGCATTTACAGGTTGGCATTCCAGCACGTTTGGCAAGATGAAGAGCCTTTAACCAAGGGGATGGGGGTTCGATCCCTGGCTTCCTTGGTATATTTTACCATTTTATTAGAATTAAACTACCACCGATCCAGCGTGTTTCACACAAGGGTACGCACCATACACCCTCACTCTCCCCCATAGGATCTCCAATAATTTGGATCTAACGTACAGAAGCTGCACCTCTACCATGCACCATCAAGAGTGTACCACACAAGATTATGCCCAGGTTTTCTATATTGTTTTATTTAATGTATTATTTAATTATTTAGGTTAATGTTAATCAATTATAGCTAATGTAATTAATTTATTTATTTTAATTAGTATAATATAATTAGGATTAGAATAATAAAATCAGGGTTAGGGTTAGGATTATAATATGTCCCGATTATTCGATGATTTTGATTTATTCGGCTTAATTAATTTAATTAGTTTTAATTATTAAATCACAAAAAACCTAGAAAGGTTATATACATTAGGGTTTGCCCAATCCCACTGCCATTTGGCAAAAACCTTAATTCTTATTCAATTGATTTGGGATTAATATAATTTTCTCCTCGATCCGACTAAACCTATTAGTCGCATTGACGAGAAATAGTGTTAATTGATCCTTTGTTTAATTCTCTTAATATAATTTTCTCCTCGATTCGACTAAACCTATTAGTCGCATTGACGAGAAATAATGTTAATTGATCCTTTGTTTAATTCTCTTCTCGACCCGACTAAATCTATTAGTCGCATTAGACAAGAGATAAAAAATATACAAAATTTAAAATACATTTTATTTGCTGCTCGCGACGATCGAATCTATCGGTCAGAGTAACCAGCAATACCCCATTAATCCGTTAACTATAATGATCAAACCTATTGGTCATCGCAACTAACGGTGACATATTAAATCAGGGTTGTACGCCCAAAACCTTCAAAACACACTAAACCACGACACTACAGATTTCCATCTCTGCGATTTTCAAATCTACGATAAGGTAATTCAAAATACCTTCGAACTTCGCATTTCAAAAACTACGATAGGCCATTCAAAAAGCCTTCAAAACCATATCAAATCAAATTCAAAGGCGTACAACCTTGTGCCCGAACTACGTTGACTATGATTCTCCCTAAGGAGATACGTAGGCACTTGGATAACCAAGGCGAGTCCCCTTCCCCAAATCTCACTTTTTCCCCTATTCATTTCCTTAGCTATTAAATCTTAACATTTGGCCATAAAACTGATAACTTAGACTCAAAACCTTAGGAAAGGGTTGAGGGTGCCTAACACCTTCCCTCGACCTGATTATAATAATCTTACCCCGAATCTCATAACTGCGTAGGGTTTCCTATTCGCCCTGGTAGAATAGGTGGCGACTCTAAATCTTAATTTTTAGGGCAGGTTGCTACAGCGTGACTTGCGGAAGCTGAATGAATTTCATTTTCCAGAAAATCACGGGTTTTCGAATCTGTTGAATTGGAGGTTGGGGAATGGAACAAGAATTATGTTTTGGCATTCTAAATGGTTTGGAGCAGTGAAACTGGGCGTGAGTTTTCCAGGTTTGTTCGAGGCGGCGGTGGATAAGAATGCTACTGTTAACATGTGTGGTGAATGGGACGCTAACGGATGGAAGTGGTCGTTTGCTTCCAACGCGGGGCAGAATAATACTGTGCTTTTGGCTGAAGCTGCTGAACTGGAAGAGCTGCTACGGGGATGTTCGCCGATTGTTACGAGTGCAGATCGTGTTGTTTGGCCGTTTGATCTCGAAAACTAATTTTCGGTCAAATCTTGCTATGCAAAGCTGGAACAGGGGCGGGGTGGCACTGCTATTCCTATGCAATTAAAAGAAGCTCTTGGCTTTAATTGGAAAACTAAAGTTCCACATAAAGTGCAAATGTTAGGGTGGAAATTATTTCATGAGCGTATACCGACGCGGGATTTACTGCTAATGAGGGGCATTATTGTGGATTTGGTTAATTGCAGGTGCGTGCTTTGCAATGATGTAATTGAGTCATGCAATCATATTTTCATACACTGTGCATTTGCTAGAGCAGTTTGGAAGGTGATCTTTGCCTGGCTAGATTTGAAGGTGAATGATATTGAGATTCAAGTAGGGGATGCGTGTTGTAGCTTCTTTATAAAATTCCATAATGCCCTGTTACGTAAGGCTACTCGTCACCGAGAAGGTATGATTTGGTTGACAACGGTATGGTGTCTTTGGAATTCCCGTAACGGGATTATTTTCAAAAATGAAGTGGGAGATGTAGAAGAATTGGTTTTCAAAATCAAGATGTATTCTTGGTGGTGGCTCCAAATAGATGCTAATAGATTACATTGTAATTTTTATGAATGGTGTAAATACCCGTTGGACTTTTTGTAATATTGGTGATCTAGGTTGAGATGGTGAATCGGTGATTTCTATATATCGGGTTAGAGTACCCCTCTGAAGTGAAATATATTTTGTTGCTTATAAAAAAAAAAAAAAACATATGGATTGATAGAGAAAATTTGTAACCAATAGAAGGAATTGTGTGATACGTGGCTGCCAGCATTGTCGTAACTCTTAATCTATTATTCAGAAGATAAACTTAATGTGTGATAATTAAACTTGTAATGTCATTTAAATACTTAAAAATTGATAGGGTATGTGATAGTATTTATAATTACTGATGATGTGATTGAAAAAGAAAAAAAGTAAAATGAAATAAAACATAGTATTTAAAACAGTATAAAAGTACTTATTGGACAAAAAATTATTGTGTGCGTAATATTTTTTTAATTAAACTATCATTCTCTTTAAGGTGACCTGCAATAGAATATTTTAAGAAAAAAACAAGCTGTTTTAATTTTTTATTTATATAAATAAGTTATTTTCTAAATTCTTTTCGGCTTGACTTCGGTAGATCTGTCATGTTAATGACCGCTTGAAGTGAAATCTAGAAGCTACTAATTTTTCATTAATTAATGTATAAATGTATCAATATTTAATCTTCTAGAATAATATCAAGTTTTCATAAATATAAAATTGTAAAGTTTAATTAAACTAGATTCCTTACACGATATATATTAACACAATTGATAATAAGTTGAATCACATACAAGTTTGCCTCGATCCAGTGAGTTTATAGTCTAATTTACTAAAAAAAAATTGTAATAAAATTTACTGGATTGCTGAGACATGTTATCATCACTCATGTCTTTTAGAATTGTAGACAAATTTAATTTGATATCTAATTGTTTTTACCTAGTGAAATTTTAGTGGATAGCTCAATAAAAATAACCTTGTCTAATATCGGCTCTGATTGATGACCCAATAGAAGAAGGTGATCCACGTAGTCATAAGAGCACGAGAGAAAAATACCTGATCCAAAAGTGACGTCGGAATGGCAACGTCGAGAGATAAACACTTGTCATCCTCCAGAAGATTTTAGGACCTAGCAGGCAGGACGAGCAATGCCATTGAGAAAATCCAATCCGAGCAAAAAGGGAAAAAAGAATCATGGGATGATGGAACGAATTATATTTCACCATCTTAATACATTAACAGTCTAGATGAAGACCAAACGACAAGAAATCATAGAACTCTTGGGGTTATAGACAACAAATAAGGTATATACAAAAATTTCTTTACAACTTTATATATATCATCTCTGAAGTTCACTAACTTAGGCACATTGTGTAAGTTCCCCCTCCCCACCTTCTCTCTTCCTCATAAGAAGAAACACTAGTGTCGTATGTGGGAAACGAGAAATAATGTTTCAAACACCTAATCAAAAATACTCTATTAAGAAGTGTGGTTGGGCCTAACTCATCCCTACAAAACCGGCTTGTACGGTGAGGATTGTCCCCACTTATAAGAACATGTTCAGGCCATATATTGTCCGATGTGGGACTCTTAACACACCCCCTCACGCCCAGGACTAGACAACTGGAGCGTGGAAATAAACGGTGGGTGGCCCGATAGCGGAAACCATAGAAGGTGGCCCACCAGATCTTAAACGAGGCTCTTGATACCATGTTAAGAAGTGTGGTTGGGCCTAACTCATCCCTACAAAACCGGCTTGTAGGGTGAGGATTGCCCCCCACTTATAAGGACATGTTCATGCCATATATTGTCCGATGTGGGACTCTTAACATACTCAATGAACGACGAATTAAGGAATAAGATTAACTTATAACCTCAACCATCCATGATTCATAGCAAACACAATTGTGAGGGAAAACTCGCGTCAAAAGGAAAGTCTCGCTGCTTCATCATTCAACTCCGAGAATCAGGTCCAACGAACTCCAAGATTCGAGACCCATGTGCCTCCTCCACAAGAGAAAGAGATCGATAAACCTAAAACCATCCAAGTAGATTCAGCCACTTGAAGTCATCCAGGTAGATCCAACTAGAAAAGAGAATTACACTCAAAACCAACCCTATCGGGACTAGCTAATTAACATCAAAATTAACATATTGTTGAGGAATTAATTGGTGGCCATCATCAAGAAATCAGGAATCTAATGACACCATAACAAGAAAATTCGAGGGGGAGAAAACTTGAATCATCATTGCACCTATAATCCAAGAGATGAGTTCACTAATCAGAGTGACGACTCTTCCGACATAGAGGAACACAAAGAGGCATTCAAAGATGTAGATTCTGGTCCCAGTAGTCTGAGAGAGACTCATCTAAATCTCATACGGGAGAAGATTTACGACCAAAAGCTTGTGTTGATGTAAGGAGAGGGCCATTCAGTACTCCTCTTTGGGAAAGTTTGAGGAGGAAGGAGAATAATCATTGTTTAGAAAGCATTCACCTAAAGAATCAACGAATATCCTATTAGGTGAAAACTCAAAAAACCATTGGGAATGGGCAACTATGAAAGAAGGATTGATCCCGAAGAACACGTAGTGTTGGTCGGTGTACTCTTCATCTTCTGAGGCGCGATAGACCCAAAGAAGTGTAAGTTATTTGTTCTTTATTTAAAGGGTGGTGACATGACTTTGTTTAAAATAATTATGAAAGTATAAGTTACACCTCTTTGACCTCATTATCTTTGACCACATTGAGTTAGACATTAAAGTACTATCCTTACAGACGTACCCCCGATCAGCTGTCCTATAAATATGCTTCTCCATATTAAAAAAACTTCACATCATCAATCTTGTCCTATAAATATGCTTTGCATATCAAAAAAAACTTCACATCATCAATCTTGATACCGAAATATCTATTAAACACCATAAAAACCTGAAAGACGAATCAAATATTACCTATTTAAATGTCCAAATTCTAAAAGTGAAGTTGTCTGAGTAATTGGGAAAAATTCAAATAAAAAAAAACTCTCAAACCTATTTATTTGTAAGCTTTCTTCAATCATTTTTTTAGTTTGAATATAATGAATTTATTCAATCTCTCTTCTTTCTCTAATTAGTCCAGCTTAATTTTATCATGTTCTTGATCTTCTTTCATTTTTATTTATACTTTAATTTATTTATATTTTAATTTAGTTAATATTTATTTTATGGTAGACTGAGACTCCTATTTATGTTTAGTTAATTTATCTGTTTTTATGTGCATTCACATCACACACACAGTCTCTTTGCTTATCTATCTTTTATTTTATCTTTGAATTGATTTTTATCTATTTCCGAGTGTTTGGTAGGCAAGAAATAGGCGAGGGAGAAATAGAAATACCCGTGAAAAAATAATAATTAAATGTATAGAAAAATAACTGATACCCGTAAAAACATTTAGATCAATAAATTTTTTTAATACAAAATATAATTTTATTATAAAATATATGAATAATAGAAACTAAAAAAATGACTGTCAAAAAAAAAAATGTAATAAAAAATAGAAGAAAACAAATATTATTAGCAAATAGAACTAAATATTTGTTTTTCTAAGATGGAAGATTTTTAATAATTTAAATTATAGTTGTCTTTTCAAGAAATAAATAAAAAACTCATGGACAAAGCATGCAACATTTATAAAAGCTGAAGAAGAGTAGAATAGAAAGATGGAACAAGAAAATGTGGAAGAAGGAGAACATGCACACGGAAGCATATATAAGCAGAGGACTAATATTGTAGATAATTTGGTATTTTCCAGACCAATTCATTCATTTTCTTATATTGTAGATAATAAGATTGTAAAGTTGTGAAATACTCGTTTACTATAAAAAGTTGTAAAATACAAAGCCATATACATGCCGTTTTATATAGAAACTTAAATTTTCAAGAATTTTTTAACTTTTATGAGAAGAGATGTGATTTTCATGCGATAAAAGGTAGAATCTGAGAATTGTAGAATCTAAAAAAATGATCAATGAAGCATAAAACAAATAATTCATGAGATGAAACCAACCCAGATTACCAAAAGATAATCATGAAGTGTGTCATGAAGCATGATTGTACTAGATATTCTCAATTTGTTCAACAGAAGATAATACCCTGCATTTTACAATTGAAATCTGCGGAGTGAATGCATTATTGTTTAACTCTCCAGAAAGGCCAATAGTATGCTCAACCAAGAAGCAGCATTGTCTGTGACAGTAACAGATGCAACTGAATAATAATAGCATGAGAGGAATTAATAGAGTTACTACAACTCATTGTAGAAAATGTAGACACACAAAATCCAAAAGGGAACATACATATATAATAATAGCATGAGAGGAATTTTAAAGTAGAAATTGAAATTAAACTAAGCAGCGAGTTCCTCTTCCTTGTGATTATCAATAATATCATCGGACTTAGGGGCAACACAAGTGATAACAAAACCACGTTCAATCTGTTCATCATCAAGGAAAGAAAGAACCATCCAGCATAAACCAGTTAAAACATGTTTAAACTAATCATGAGGCAGCTAGTAAGAGCCTTACAACATCCATCTTTGTAATGAAAACAGAACATGGAAAGATATATACAATGACAACTCAATAGATTCAATTTTTGACCCCATCGGCAAGGACGTGCAATCAGCTTATAGTAAATTTTGGTAACTTCGATGCAGGCCACCCATCATAAATCAGACTACTATCAATATCTACCCTGCATAAAATAACAAGAACAAATCACATTTCTCATTAATTGAAACAAGGAAATTACTTCTTTTTCCTTTTTCTTTCTGATAGCACATATTATAGAGATATAATATAAATTCTTATTCTTAAATAAACATAAATATTGCCCAATTCTATTCTATCACACCTCTCCAGTAAAATTGCCAGGACCAGGAGGTGGAAATCTTTGTTGGGAACCTGACTGTTCATTGGGATGCTGATTCCCCTTATTGGCCTGTTCAAATTCCTCCATATATGATGGTTTGAAATCCCATCCACCTTCACTAGGCACAGAGTCTCTTCTTTCTCCTTGTCCTGGTGGCCCGAAGTTCTGTTGTGGAGCAAAATTTCTTCTTTCTCCTTGTCCTGGTGGTCCGAAGTTCTGTAGAGGTGCAAAATTTCTTCTATCTCCTTGCCCTGGTGGTCCAAAGTTCTGCTGTGGCGCAAAATTTCCTCTTTCTCCTTGTCCTGGAGGTCTGAAATTCTGTCGTGGCGCATAATTTCTTCCTTCTCCTTGTCCCGGTGGTCTAAAGTTCTGTTGTGGAGCAAAATTTCTTCTATCTCCTTGCCCTGGTGGTCCGAAGTTCTGTTGTGGTGCATAATTTCTTCTTTCTCCTTGTCCTGGAGATCCAAAGCTCTGTTGTGGTGGAGCAGAACCAAACATTTGCTGTTGGTGGTAATTCTGTGGTGCTTGATCAATGTTACGTGGGGGTGAATAATTTTGTTGGGGTGGATATCCTTGCGATGTTTGACCATGACTCTGTTGGGATGGATATCCTTGTGATCCTTGTCGGGGCGGATAGTTTTGTGAAGGTCTGAAGTTCCTTGCACCCTGATTATTGTAAGAGGGATTCCCTTGTCCTTGTCGATTAAAGTCTCGTCTTCCTCCTTGGTTTCTCCCGTATTGTATGGGCGGAGGCCGATGGATGATGGTTCCATCAATGTACTGGTCTCCTGTATCATACGATTAAAAATGCATAATCAAAAGGGGCAGGCAGCTTAATATTTAAGAGATCATAAAGTAAATATCTTACATTGAAATTGAACTAAGAATATCTAGACGACAATTACAACGACAACAACCCAGCCTTATCCTATTAAATGAGATCGGCTACATGGATCAACTTTCGTCATAATGTTCTATCAAGAACCATGCTTCTATCCAAATCATTAATCTCGAGATCTTTCGTAATAACTTCTATGATAGTCTTAAGATAAAAATGTTCCCTCCATATTGCTTGTTGTCAGGGTTTATATAGGAATCTGGTAGCACAAAGATGACTCCGGGAAGACCTATTATCGAAAAGCATAAAAATGTATCAACTAATCTAAACAAGGTTATTGAATGAAAGCTGAATATATTAGGAACGAGAAGATGAAATACTTTCAAATTTCTTGGACTCTTCTTCGGTGACCACAGCCTGAAAGCCAGTGTAAGTGGTTGTGCTGCAAGCGTAAATTTTCTTCTTTGCCTCTTCACACTAAAATCACATACACATTCAAATTCAAAATCAAACAAATTTTCAAGAATCTTAACTAAATTTTGTAACTATTCAGGAATAATAAAAAACCTGATGTTGAGACCCTTAGCACAAGTCTCTTCGTAGGTGCGAACCATTTCTTCGGGTGAAGGCTTGTTATCTTTCAGAAAATCCATGACGAATAGCCAGTGGTTGTAGTCGCAACCCTCGAAGAAGATCGTATCGGGACCAATCTCCTCGGGAGTTTCGGTATAACGAGAAGATAAAAGAGAAATTGGGGTAGACCTGAATGAACGGGATTGAACGCCGACGATGTTCGGCGACAATTCCCCGACGTGAAGGTAGTGATGACGATGAAATGTGGGAGCTGATTGGGAGAGTCAGAGTTGATGAAAAGGAATGGTGGAGGGTGGAGAGTGCTCTGAAGGTGCGGCGGTAGATGATTAGCGACGATGCCATCGCGGTGGTCGGAAGTAGTAGGGTTTAGGGGGTTTAGAGAATATGGGAATTGATTGACAGTAATCGAAGTAAGAAGAAGGTAGAAGCTTTCCCAAATGGGCCTTCTATTTGTTTAAATCTTTAATATTTGGGCTTTGTTTTTTTATTTTAAGAAAACTTTACCTTATATCCTTACTACTACTCCTACACCCTAACATTTATCAAAAATATTCCAATTCTACCTTTCTCATTTATTATTAAATTTTTCTTCTTTGACAACAACTGAAAAATGTTGCTAAAACTATGAAAAGCGTTGCCTAAAAGAATAAGGGACGTTTTTCAGCCGTCTTTTATGCGAGCGTTGCCTATTGTTTCTAGGCAACGTTTTTTATTGCTTTTTGGCCACACTTTTCTAAAACGTCGCCTAAACTATTGAAAAGGGAACATTTTTATGTGACATCTTAGGGGACGCTTTTTAAATGTTGTTATAACGAGCAACAACCACAAAACGTTCCCTAAAAGTAGTGGAGTGAGAACATCTTGTGGCAACGATTTTCAAATGTTGCGGTAGACAATAATTACAAATTATTTTCTAATAGTAAGCACACTTGATAAATGTATCTAGTCTCATAGTAAATAGTTTTTAACTATATTTTTCATAATATAATTAATTCAAACAAGAATTGCACCAAAAGTAAATTGTATGTACATAACTCAAATACACAAAATGTTTAAAATTACTTAATACTGAATATTTAATACTTAGAAGTATAAGTCTAGCAAATGATAAAATACATAGTTTCTTTAAGTTTAATGCTTAAGTACAAGTCTAAAATAACATCATCAAACTCGTTTAAGTTTGTAGAACTCATCATCATCTCTATCATCCTCTTCATAAATATTTGGGATTTAATTTGAAGAACCACAACCTCTCAAGAACATATTTTTGATAGTTTTTCCATTAGTCAATACTAATAATCTATTTGAAATTGAGTGCTATCCTATCATTGGGTACCACTTAACAAGGCCAGATATTATGGTTGATTTAGCAAATGAGTGAATCCTCTTTACAAATGAGAGGCTTCCTCCACTTAAAAATGTCTGTAACATTACCTGGCCAGTAGAAGCTAAAATCAGCATCATAATTATGGATATATATATATATATATATATATATATATATATAGGAGTGAAATACAAAATAGGAAGGTCAGGTCACCATAAAAAAAATAGAACCAATACCTGTAAAATCATTTTTAATGTTCCAAAGTAAAATAAATTGGAGTTGAATACATATAAAGCAAAGAGAAACATTGAAGATTATCACCACTTCTAAGTAACTTTGCATTGGATAAAAATTATGGGAAAAACACCTTATCTTGTAAAGCATGTTTGTGGCTCACTATTTTATCTTGAAGTGCATGTATTATTTATTCTTACTATCACTATCAATTTGAGTTTTATCCCATGTGCAAAACAAACACCCAAAAGTAACACCTCAAATTACTATCATAATAGGATACATAGGTAGTTAGACAACAAAGTAATTTTTTAACTTTCACAAATTATATTCCAATATATTATTTGTTATTAACTATATCATATATAAAAGAGAAGTTCAAAATACTAGACACTGCAGATTGAAGAACAACAATATATAACAAGCTGGTTGATAGAAAGATGACCCAAATTGACACTAAACTTAACAGGAAATTAGAAGGATGTCACTCATACTAATGGACCACATCTATCCCTGAAAAAAAAATAGGATCTAACACAAGTTGATATACACAATAGAAATATCCACATACACTAAATATCATCGACTACCAGTCTAGCCTCTTTGAATAATTTATCCTTATAATTTATACATAGCACCAAGAAAACACATTAAATTCTATCTCACACAATTATACTTTTTGGCTAGAACTTTAGATTCTATTAAGAGTTTCAACAAACTCAACATAAACAAAAGCAGCACCAAAATAAAAAAAAAATCAATATAGAAATAAAGAGTATACATTTCTTCATAAGCATGAATCATATCCACAAACCAATTAACTATTTTTTATACAAAATTTAGTATATAATCATTAACTTAAACTTATAAAATGTAGAAAAAAAAACATTGGAGAATTATTACCTGGTGCTTACTAGTGCTCATAAGTAGAGCTCAAAACATAAGTAACAATACTCTCTGTATCAATAATAGCAAATCTCTGAGGAGGAGTACCGATCAAAAGCAGAGGGGTATAATAACTACACCTTTCAAGTTTCAGAATAAAAAATAATAAATTAAGCATACATGAAAATCTCATTTGAAAAGAAATTTGTTTGCTTTCTCGCAATTAAAAGTTTAAACAACGAACAAACAAATGAATGAGAAGATTGTTGTTACGGCGTCGTGCGGTTGTTATGAGAGATGATGTTGGTCCCTGTTTGTTTCCATCCACAATGAACAACAATGAATAGTAAAAGTTCAAAAACAAGTAAGCAAATACTCAAGTGCAACACTTGTCAAAATCAAAGTTCAATTACAATATAAATCGACAGAACAATCAAGTGCAACACCACTTTTACCTCTGAAAATGGCGTAATCGAAGGGATTAGAGGCAGCAACCACTCGTCAGAATCAAAGGGATTCGAGAAAACGTTGAAATCGAAAGGATTTGGGCGTGAACTCAACGGGATCTGAGGCAACCGATTGAAATCGGACTTCATCCTCACCTTTTAGGTTGAAATCGGACCTCACTGTCATCTTTTATGTTGAAATCGAACTTCACCATTACATCACCGCTAAAATGGACTTCACCGTCACTGTCACGTTTGAAATAGGAGGTCAGGCGTAATTGAAAAAGTTTGGAGAACCAAAGTTTGGAGAAGAAAGGCGTGAGTAAGGGTTTGGAGAAACAGAAAAGGCGTGAGGGTTTGGAGAAGCAGAAAAAGCGTGAGGGATTGTCAAAAGGGCTTGAAAACGTTTTAAATAATTTAATCTCAAAAAATATATATTTCTATTATTAAAATAAATAATTTTCATTAAATAAGTTTTATATATTTTATTATAATAAATTATATATATTTTTATTATGATAAATTTAATAATATTTCTTTCATAAAATATATTTTTATTATTAAATTTAAAAATGATATATTTTTAATTATTAAATTAAATCAATTTTATAATGTTTGGAGGGAAAGTTGCCACTATCTTTTTTTTCTTTCTAAGAATGATGCAACACTCTAGAATTGTTCCCATAAGTATTTACGGGGACATTTTTCAATTATTGTCAAAGATAAACGGTAGGAACATTTGAAAATTGTTCCCAGAAGTATTTTAGGGAACATTTGTTAGGTGTTGCGAGAATTGTCTGGGCAACAAACAAAAATCGTTGCCTGATCTTTTTTTAGGCAACAATTTACACATGTTGCATAAAAAAGTGTTGCCATAAGCAATAAATGTTGTAGTGAAATATCAACTTTATAATAAAATATAAACTTTATTTTATTTTGCTTAATGAGTTAAGCTTCACAACAACATGGTATATGTATTTATACCAATGTACACCAGTTGCACTTGCACTAATGCTACTCTACTACATACACACACTCATCTATAGCTGTCTAATGCTTTTACACATATATTGCACCTCTACTACACACATAGCTAATGTACGTATATGGTGGACTTCTTCTAATACGCACGAGAATAATTAGTTTTTATTTTATTTTACCTAAAACAAGGTTCATTTACTAGAGTTCCCCCAAAGCTTCAAACTCACATGTTAGATTGCATTAACATGTCGCAATTATGGTTTTGGTTGATGTTTATTTTCAACCAAGTAAAGTAAAGCACTCATTTTGTCGTTCTTCAAAAAGCATATATAGGCCTCCTCCTATAATGTTTGATTGAAATATAACAAAATATTATAAAGATATAAAGTAATACCAAACAAACATGTATCCACCCACGGGTTATTCAATTTCCATATGCTGGATTCAATATTCATTTCTTACTTTCTTTTCCTTTCCTCTAACTATAAATAACCTCATCACCCTCCTTTCTTTGGTCCTCAAATCAAATTCATCTCTTCATATCTTTCTCTCACTTTCAATCTCTCTTTCTCAAAATCACTCTCTGAAATTATTCCATAAAGAAACTCAGTTTCTATAAAAATGGAAAACAATCTACCAGTGATATCAAAGAGAGTGTTGAGTCTCGTACGTGTTGCCTTCTTCATGCTGAAAAAAGAAATATCAAAGGGTAAGATAATGATGAATTTAAACATGATACTTAGACGCCGCAGCAAGCTTGCCGGAAAAGCCATTGCCAATTTAATATCCCACCATCCCAACCACGGTGGCTCCACCTCAAACCGCCACTCCCACTACTCACACCAATTCACTTCCTCAAGGGAGTATGAATTTAGCTGTAGCAACACTCCCAACCACTTTTTCTCAATTGGAAAGCGTCACCACATCCACAACCACAAGAACAATGCTCAAGCAAGACTTATGCATGACGATGAGGTGACGACTATGAATGCAATGAAGGCGGTGGTGGAGATGCTTAACAATGATCAAACAATTGTAGAAGCGTCACCAGGTTTCCCTTTAAGAGATGATGATGAGAAGGACAATCAAGTTGATAAGGCAGCTGAAGATTTCATAAAAAGGTTTTACAGTCAATTGAGGAAGCAAGATTGATTGATTAATATTAATTCAATTTATCTTGTTTGATAGATAATCAAGTAGCCATATATTTTTTTTTTTTTGGTTATTTTCATGATATATAGTGAGGGATTTTGATTCATGTTAATTATGTATTTGCACATGTTTAATTTAACAGCTGCTTAACAATAAGGTAATATATTACAGAGTCGCTAAAAAAAGAGAATAAATTAATGGATTGAATTATATAGTCTTTCTAAAAATATTTTCAAAGAATCTTTTGATTTTAGGATATACTCTCGGCCATTAGCACCTTGCAGAATTTTGTGTTGTAAAAATAACAAGTAACAAGTGTGTTATTTTAATAAAGAAAATATTAGGTAAAAAATTATTTTATTATTATTTGTTTGTGAGGAGATTTTGAAAGATTTAGTTATATATGGCACACACTTGGTTTTCCTAGTATGATTCCACCAAAATTTTGTAGCGTTCTCAACTTCTACTTTTTTTTTTCTCCCACAAACCCACACACAGTTCTTTTCTCTTTTACTTTATCTAAACTAAATAAGAAAAAGTTTTTCAGTTAGTTAAGATGAAAATTATTTTACTCAAAAAAAATAAAAATAGAAATATTAGGAACAAACTCTTACTACAAATATATATATATATAAAACAATTAAAACCAAGATGTTTAACATGATGGTATCACCGTGTACTTATTTTCATGCATATTAATGACTTATTAAATAGACTAAAATAAAATAAAAAAATGAGGCCCTATTAAACGTGAGGCCCTGTGCAAAGGGTCTCTTTGCACTACCACTTAACCGCCCATAATGTTATATGTGCATTTTGTAATATTGACAGGTTGAAATTATATATTGTTAGAAGTGACACTAATATTGTTGAATTATGGTCTTAAAAGTTATGAAAATGTCATTTTAAGTGGAAAAATAATTAAGTTGAGGTAGATACTTAGTTGGTCGTTATAACTTTTTTTATTGACAATGAAAAAGTGGCAGCCCATAAAGCTAAAAACTTAGGTGAAGTGTTTGGTTGGAACTTAAAAGTATCAATTAAAGGATTGATGTGTACGTTTTAGAACTTCTCACTCTTGTTTGCTTTTTATTTATGGAGTACTCTAAAAATAAATAAATTCATACAAATAAAAGTTAAATTAATGAAAGAAAAACGTATAATCTCCTCTCTTTTTCCACCACCGGTATAGTTCGATTCTGAGATTAATTCTAACATCAAATGGTTTCAATCCCCTCCCGATCATAATTGCGGGAGTATGAATCGTGGTTCTCCCTAACAAATCCAGCGTCAATCATCATTAAATCAACTAACGATTAGTTATAATCTCTCTTTAAATTGATCTAATAATATTTAAAAATATTCAGTCATTCAAAAAAATATTTATGGCCGGTCATTATTAAAAAAATACGAGTAGAACTCATATTTATTCACCATGTCAATTCAATGGCTTAATCTAAGGAAACTACTTCTTAATCAATAGCAATTATATGCAATTTGCGGGGGTTATTTTATCGATTTGCGGGGGTTATTTTATCGATTTGCGGGGGTTTTTAACCTCCGCAAACTATTTTTCGGGAGTTTAAAAAACTGCCGCTTATACGATTCCCACAATTTATCTGCGGGGATTCTGGGGAACCACTTGTATCTTGGTGTAGAATTTGAGGAGGTTGTTTTATGGAGGTTTTAAACCCACACACAAATATTAAAAATATACAAAAAAATTAAATAGTCAAACTTTTGTTTTATTAATTTTTAAAATGAAAAAATATATATTAAAAATAAAATACATAACAAAGATAAAATACAAAGTTTTCTTACACAAATACTCCATTTCTTTGACAAATCTAACCAACTACACTAAAACAACTAAGATAAAAATTGTCCAACTTCTAACATCTAACTATATATATATAGTTAGATGTTAGAAGAATTGTTCGTGTCTCACTACTAGAAATACTCTGTTTTCCTGCGGATTTGTGCTAAATTTTCGCAAGAAACACTTTTCCTGCGGATTTTCCTGCGGTTTTATGTCCCCAGCTAAAACCTTCGTGGGTAATATTTTCGGCAGGAAGTTCCGCAGGTAATATATGACCTTGATAACTCAATTTATATAAAGGGCCATATCAAATTTATATGACCTTAAACCAAATTACTACAAGATTGAAAAGATAGTAACACTATGCCAAATTTGTTTTTTAACAGCCCCCTACGAAAGCGCTTTTGGAAAAAGCGCTGGCATAGGCTTCACTAAAAACAAAATTAAAAAACACGCTAAAAAAACATTAAAAAAGCGGTGGTATAGGGTATGCCTACAAAAGCGCTTTCCACAAGTGCTGGTATAGGCCACCTTACGAAAGCGCTTTGTAAAAGCGCTGATATAGGGGTAGATATGAAAGCGCTTCAAAAAGCGCTGGTATAGGTATAGGGTACGAAAGCGCTTTTAGCGAAAAAGCGCTGGTATAGGGTTACCTATGAAAGCGCTTTTGAAAAGCGTTGGCGTAGGTCATTTTAAAATTAAATTTTTTAAAACAAATTAAAACAGACGCGTTTTGTCTTTCATTATTTCATCGTTCTCACTGTTCTTCACTGCCCTCACTGTTCTCTTCTTCATCGTTCATCCTTAACAAAAGCTACAGCCGACCACCACTCAACGTCTGTCGCCGCCGCCAACCTCCCCAACACCGACCACCACTCAACATCTTCTCGCCGCCGCCGCCGTTCTTGCTGAGTTGTTTCACGTTGTGAAGGTTAGCGAAATTCACTATTGTAGTTTTAGGGTCTGTAGTAGTTTTAGGGTTTTGTGTTAGGTTTTAATGAATGGGTTTTCTGTATTATTGAATCCTATTATTAGTAATTTGCAGAAGCCATAAAATTCATGTGTGCTGTGAGTATAATCGAATAGAGGATTTCATTGCTTTCAGTGCTTTTTCTAATTAGAGAATCGAATGAAAACTGATACTAATTAGCCTCTGAAGAACTTATTATTAGTAGAAAGAAACAGAACAGTTTTGTTACCCATTTTTGGTCTTGTCATGATTCTACCAATGTCCTGTGTTGAAAATGATATATTATATCAGCATTATAATACTGAGAATTAGTAGCCCAATTTTATTTGAATTTGAAAAGTGATTTGTAGCAACTTGTATCGTATCAAAGCTAAATTGCAATGACTCAATGACCATTATTTCATCTTCTCCGTCGTCTTCGTATTCTTCATTGTTAGCTTAGGACATTAACCAAGTTAAATAAGATAGTTTTTTTAATGGCGCTGCTATGGCGATGACAGTATGTGTTTTGTTGTGTCCTGCGCCACAAATTTAGTCTCAGTTACTAATATTTTCACTGTATTTAGTGTGTGTGATTTTCAAGCAAGCATCTTTAATATATAGATATGAGAATTACGTTTTCTTTTCTATATGTTTAAATTAGAATTTGAAGGACTGAATTTCATGTGTCTATTAGGATGTAGGTTCTTTTAGAATCTTTCAATCAATTTTGTCTTAGTGGTTACTAACTTTGTGAATTTGCTATAGGGGTAACTTGTGTAGAGTGAAAGTTTGATCGTTTCCCGGCCTAGTTCGACGTTTGGCGTTTTCTTGAGTTCGGTAACATCCGAGGTAAATTTCTTTCTCAAATTACTGGTATTATGATGAATTTTGCAGTATAGAAACTAATTTTAATATGTTCAATCTAGATTGGGTTTTTTTTTGATATTGTGTTAGTAGTGGTGTATTTAACAGCATCGTGTGTGTGTTTAATTTTACAGTTATTTTGAAGCCTCTGGTTTCTACTTGTACAACGCCGATTCAAACCTACCCGTCTCCCACATCAAGTCCAACTCAGGTTACTAGCCCTTTCTTCTTGCTTATAGTTTGTTGTTTTCTGCTTATAGTTTATTGTTTATGGTTCTATTTAATTTCAATTTAGTGTCTCTCAATCAGTTTTTTGGTTTGTGGACTTATATTACCTTGAAATAAGGTAATGTCTTCTTTAAGAAATCGGGGGTAGGCTGAAATAAGGTACTGTATTCTTTTAGAGACTCAAACAATCGAGACAACTATAACTTCCTATCTATAGTATATTTTTGTACTATAGTTGCATAACATTCTATTATTCACACTTTATAGGATCTCACTAGGTATTTTGATCAAGACATAATGATGATAGCTATTTATTATCTTGACAGAATTCCTTAGTACCTGATAGAGAAACCAAGAAGCATTTGTTTAGCTTAATTAAGACATGGATAAGACATGGATGAATTCAAACCGATTGTCGAAAGAGTACGAGAAAGGGGTATGGGAATTCGTTGAGTTTGCGGTTGCGCACTCCGAAGACCCACTTCGAATGTCGTGTCCTTGCCTGGGTTGCTGTTGTGGGGGTAAGGTTGACGGGAATAAGTTGGCATCCCATTTACTACGGTTGAGTTTTGTACTGAATATCTGTCAAATGTTCAATCAATTGGACTCCCCAAATCTCATATTGTCGAAAAAAAAGAAGGAAAAAAGCTAATTGGAAATAAAGTTGTGACAGTATCAATGGTCGAACGGGATCAAGCGCATTGTATGTTCTGCACAATGAGATTGAGGTTGAGCCGTATGTTGAAATGCACAAGGTTGTTCTCCGAGATTTAAATCCAAATAGAAATGAGAGCTGGATAGTACGAGAGCACAATCGAAGTTTCATACCGTGGTTTAGGGATCATATTTATTCAAAGTATCGTTCAGATCCTGCTTCAGTAACAGAAAGGTTGAGATGTTTAGCCTATGGTCCAAGTGTAATTGTGCTTTCTTATAGCGCATACGCAATTAATGGATACACATTTTATACCAAAGAACAGGATGATAAAAGTACTATGCAAAATAGTGGTGTTACCTTGGTAGCTGAAGCAATGCACATATCAAGTGCGAATGACTTAAATCCGAAATTTGCAAATTTGTCATATTTTGGGGTTATCGAGTGCATTTTGGTGTTTGATTACGCGAAGTTTCAGATTCCTGTATTTGGTTGCAAGTGGGTTGAAAATAATAGTGGCATACGAATGGATAAGTCAGGATTTTTGCAAGTGGATCTCAATAGGGTAGGGTACAAAGATGAGCCTTTCATTCTAGCCTCTCAAGCTAAACAAGTGTTCTATGTCAATGATCCGACAAGTACGAAATGGTCTATAGTGCTTTTATCTAACAAAATAGTTGATGAAAACATTGAAGATCAAGGTGATATTGGTGTTGGCATTGAATCTTGTACAAGAAAAGATCAAAATGAGAATGAATCTTGTACTAGAAATGATCATAATGAGGGTATTTGGATCAATCCAACCGTCCGCGTTGTTAAGAGACGCGTAGAACACAATCCTACGAAGAAAAGAAAGAGACGTTAGTGATAAAGGTAATAGTATACATATTCCGACTAATTTGCTTTATTCAATTTGTACCGATTGTTTTATTCAATAGTATAGTACTTATTCAATTTTGGTGCATATTCTCGTTTTGTACATAACTTTTGAACCATGTATCCGTTTGTCGACTTCTTTACATATAACTATACTATTTTGACGATTCCGGAGCTGCTCATGCACTTATCTTTACATTTCGGGACTGTTTTTTTTATCGATTTTGCTTCTGCCCGTAATGAAAAGTCGGGCTTAGGGTTTGAATTTCGGAGAACCGACTTTATTTTTGAGTCCGTGGGGACGTTTTACCATAGCCATGTAAATTTCGTTCAATTCCGACAACTTTCTTTTTTGACGCTTATTTTGATTTGTACCGATTTCGTTTCTGATTTACTTGTACATGAATGGTTTGACTTCCATTTGACTTGTATAGATTGTTAGCTTATTAATAGTGTACTAATGTGCTTTAGTTTGTTTGATACAGGTTCAATGAAGGGAATCATTCCACCTGAAAACTCACAAGAAAACTCACAAGAAAGAGATGCTCAAGAAAGAGATGCTCCGGGTACAAATGCTCCACCTGATACTGAAGCAAAAGAAGTTGCACGAGGCATCACCATTATGAAGGGAATCATTCGACATAGAGACCAAGGATTAGTATACCATTTGGAATGGAATTCTGAAAACCAACCAATTGGTCCTAATTCTGCAAAGTTGACAAGCTATATTGGTACACTTGTTCGTATGCATATTCCAGTCTCCGTAGCTAAATGGAATCTGAAAAGCGAAGAGTTGGATGCGAAAAAAAAAGCGATTTGGGACGAGCTTCAGGTATATATCATATATGGTTGTTGTTATTATCTTGACGATAAATTGTTTAAATTACTTATACTAACACACTATGCGTATGTTTTTTTGCAGAGGACTTTTGAGATACCAGATGATCGTAGACGCTACATACTTAGTTTGGCCGGAAAAAGATATAGAGGGTGGAAAGCTTTTTTGACAAACACCTATCTTAAGGATAAAGATGGAAACTTTCTTGAAGAGGCATCGGGACGGCCAAAAAAGTATGAGATCTTCATTGATGAAAAAGATTGGGTTGAGTTTGTAAATCAAAGAGATGAAGATTTTCGGAAAAAGGAGTGCCACGAATAGTGCGAGAGCATCCAAACCCGCATATCCATACAAAAAAGGGCGTTTGGGATATGCACGCTTAGAGGATAAAATTGTAAGTAAATAGAAATGCGTTTTAATTAATTGTCTAAATGTGTTTTATTTGACGATTTTATCATTTGTGTCAATGCATAGTTAGAGGAGACTAAAAGTGAGGAAACTTCACTTCCTGTACATGTGTTGTGGAAGGAAGCTCGTGTGGGCAAGAATCAAGCTGTCGATCCCGATGTTCAGAGAGTTTATATTGAATGTGTAAGTATAATACTGTGTCTTTAATTAAATCAAATGTTTTTTAATATATAAATGATTTTTTATCTCCACTAATAATTATTGAAATGTAAATGAATTACAGGAGACCTTGTCGCAATCGGTGTCCACCGGTGAGGACCAGGATGATAGGAGCGTACTTAGTAAAGCACTAGATGCTCCTGAGTATCCCGGTCGGGTGAGGGGTAAGGGTCATGGTGTGACTCCAACCTCTTTTTACAAGCATCCTAGGAGAAGAAATCCTTCAAATGAAGAAGTGTTGCAAAAATTGCAGGAATTGCAAGCACAAGTCTCTGAATTGCAAAGAGATAAAGATATTTATATGAGAGAAAAGTGCAATACTGCATCGGTGAAAGAAACTAGTGATAAAGCTAGTTTCAACTGTCAAAGAAAACTTCCCGAGGTAATTATAAATTTCTTTTCCTTACAAATTGTTCTATTTTATTAACGATAATGACTTTATATTTACTATTGGTTTAGGACATTTCTTCTTGCCAACTATACTTATCGTCACCGTCTTATCGCCTAGTTGGCAAGGGAAAAGTGCACAACACTGTGGGAGATTTACTTCACCATAGACCGCTCCCGGATGGACACCTGAAAGTATCAGTTGATGTTGTATTAGATCATGATGCGGTCCTACCGGTACCTGACATGGTCTCAGAGACAACATTGATGCGAGATGCAATAGGGTCATTTGTTGCATGGCCCTCGGAGCTCATTATCATTGGTGATGAGGTATATTCAAAACCATTATGAATCATTTAGTTTTCGAATGTCAATTTTGCACCGTTACGTTAATTATTTTTTACATTTTAATTTTAGACTGCTCCTACAAAACCCGCAATTAAGGGCAAAGGGATTTTACAGGAGGAGGAGTCTGTTGCATCACTAAAAGAGGTACATTTAAGGTGTTAATATATAATTTGAATCTAAAACTGCATGATTTTATATTTTATCGATCGTTATTTGATTTTTAGGCATCTGCTCGGGAGTCACAACAAGTGACACAGGTCGTTCGTAGCGTACCGCCTAAGGGTCCTCCGAAGCATGCGGCAAAAAAAGGTGGTGCTTTTTTTCCTCGATACCGGACGACGCTCGAAACACTTGTTGATATGTCCGATTTGAAGGAAGGTGCTCTCCGTCAAATCAATATGGAGGAAGGTATCTTTGGTGTTGAATTCATTTCACATATTGCAATAGATGACTTGGAAGAGATTTTTACGTAAGAACAACTAGGCGTCGCTAATATGCACTCGTACATTCGGTAATATTCACTCATCCGATATATTATTTAATTAGTCGAACAATTTATTTACACATTATGTTTATTATGTTTTTCACTCATCCGCTAATATGTTTATAATGTTTTTATTTAAGGTTGTTGCATGACAGAGTGTTGCGCGGGACTGCATTGTCAAACAGATTCCGTTTCGTGTCTTCCGCCCATTGCAGCGGAATGACAATTGCTTCGGAACCGGAATCAGTTAGACAGCGCTTAGTCGATAGATTCATGTCATCCGGCAATACAAAAATATTGTTGATGTTAGAGATTTAGTTTGATTGACATAATGATGTATATATATAATTTTGGATATTATAATGGTATTATATTAGTATATATATAGTCCTACCTATGGTTGAAAATATATCGTCGAAAATATATTACAGGTTGAAAATATATTACAGGTCGAAAATATTACAGGTCGATCTGGGAGGCTGAAATTATAGGCTGCACTTTAAAATATCTAATTTAGCAACGACAGCGCTTTTAAAAAGCGCTCTTAAAGGTCCACATACGAAAGCGCTTTGCTACAAAAAGCGCTTTATATGGATTGATATACATCATACTATAAATATATAACGTTTTTATAACCTTTTCTTCATAAATAGAACAAAACTCTACCAATTTTCAAACCTTCATTAATGAGTGGAAAACACGAAAAGAGAAAGAAATTTGGAGTTTTTAGGATCCGATAGATAACAATTAATATTAGATCCGGATTGAGAATTAACATGGCAAAGAGTAAAGTGTATGGAGTCGGCATTGATGAAGGTTTCTTGGTGACTGCTGCACAGTTTTTGAGTTGTAGCATGGACAGCATCCCATTCAAATTTTTGGGACTGACTGTTGGTGGAAACCATAGGCGCCTGAATTTTTGGAATCCATTAATTGCGTCACTGAAGGCTAGGCTGTCAACGTGGAAAGGTCGATTATTGTCCATGGGGGGAAGAATAGCATTAATCAATGCTGTCATCTCTATTATTCCCATTTATCAACTTTCGTTCTTCAAGATTCCGTCAAAAATAGCATACTTAATCACTTGCATCCAAAGGGATTTTCCGTGGAATGGTTCGATAGAGAAACACGGTTTGATGTTGTTGAGTTGGGAAACACTATGTAGATCAAAGGAGGATGGGGGGCTCGGGATTAAGGATGTCGCACGTCTAAATAAAGCTCTAATGTTTAAGTGGATATGGCGGTGTATTGTGGATGAAGAAGCGGTCTGGCAGAATATCATAAAAATGAGATACAGGGACATTGTTACTCAGTTTGTGGTTGGGGGGGGGGGGGGGGGGAGGTAGAAACAAAGCTAAACTATCATTGTGGTGGCGTGTGTCATACCCCAAAATTTTCCCATCTCATTTCACTGTCAAGGATTCAAGGCTCAAGGGTTGGCTCAATGAATACTCTCCTAATCCAAGATCTTCAAAACTAGGGTTTGCATTTCATCAAAGGATTTCGAATCTCTGAGGTCTCAAATGGATCTCTAAGTGTCACATATGTATCAAAGCATCTCCATGTCAAAAGTCAAGCTTCAATTCCAAGGATTGCTCACTCAATGTCTCGGATGACCAATAATCGACTATGCTGACCTAAAAGTCAACTATAGTCAAAATACAGTCAAACTTCAAGATTTTTGGTCAACATCAAGTATGTGAGGTCATATACATCATTTGATCAAAGGTTGATCATAATCCATTACTAAAAACTCAGAAATGAACAAATGCAAAGGTTCAAATTAGGGTTTTTTATAGGAGAAAAGTCAACTCAACTTTGACTGGTCATAACTTTCACATAGAGCATCAAAAATTTCCCAACTAAAGCCTATTTTGAAGGAAATTATGTTCTCTACAACTTTGTCTCTCACAAGCCAAGGCCAGAAATGCATCATTTGGGAGATATGGTACAAGAGATTATAGGTCCTCCCAAAAGTCAACAAGAAACACCTTTTGGGTCAAAGCTCATAACTTGAGCATGGAAGCTCCAATTGAGGTGAAACCAAAAGGAGGTTTTAAAGGACTCATCAAGCTTTCTAGAAAGTCCTAGAATGCACTTATATGATTATAATGAAGGGAGATACAATGCGCACAAGCTGGTCGATTTTCAAGAGATACATAAAACCCTAAGTGCACAACTTTGCATTCTTTGATTTGATAAGCTTAAGATTTTGATTCCAAACAATCTTATGACCTAAAAAATGACTCCTAAGACCATCCTCATATTTTTATTATTTTTACTTATATTTATTTAAATTTTATTCAATTAAAAGGCAATAAATTGAGTAAAATATGAAAATAATTGGATTAATCCACATGGGTTTAATTGCTATGTTTTGAAGGCCCATATTACATCTCATGAGGTGCCCAAAAGCGTGGAGATTGATTGAGAAGGAAGGATGACCAATTTTGGAAGGTTTTTATACAAATTAAGTGAAATTTCCAAGAGGCTCATGACCTAAAGAGAAAAGCTCATGTTTGACCTAATACACCCATATATATAGAAAAAACGTTCAGCAAAAGGGGGGGGGGGACGAAAATATGGTAAGGAACTAGGGTTCCAAACTTAAAAAAACTCATAAAAAACTAGGGCAAGTTTATTTTTCTGGGCAGTCGTTCTTTGCGAATCACAAGCACATAATCATCATCTCAAGGATCTCAGGAGCCAATCCCACTCCTTACTCAAGCCTGCAAGCGACCGGAGCCGTCCTACTCGTCACCACCATTGTTCACACTTTTTTATTCTCGAATTTTAAAATTTATGCGTTATGATTTGATTGCACCTGTTCATAATTCTCAATATATATATTTAGGACATGTTTGACGTGTGATTCGTGAGTTTTGGTGTAGGAATGCATACTTGCCATTGTTGAAGCTATAAACTTCAACCTGCTCGTACAATCATTTGAAGACAATTTCTGGCCATATAAACCGCACCACTGAACGCAGAGGATCCTATATGATGGATCTGGATTATTCTTACGCATGATTAATGTGTTTCTAAGTTACTTTTGATTTCCAGGATCAACTGCCAAAATAATCGTAGCAAAAATCGCAGCGTTTGTAGCAAATCCGTAGCCGGCAAAAACGTGGAAGATGATGAACAGTGCCTCTGGCCTTGACCGCACGCGTGTTGGATCCTTATTCGCTAGTCAATTTCTCCCTCTCTCTCCAGACGCGTGGGACGATCCTGTTGGCCAGTCAGCGGTCAACTTGCTTTCTCTCTCTGCGCGATTGGTTGGCGTGCACAGACTGGACCCCACATTTTGACTGCGCTTTGAAAAATCCCTCTTATATTTGACTTTTATATTTATTGTTTAGAAATCATTGCATTTACAGGTTGGCATTCCAGCACGTTTGGCAAGATGAAGAGCCTTTAACCAAGGGGATGGGGGTTCGATCCCTGGCTTCCTTGGTATATTTTACCATTTTATTAGAATTAAACTACCACCGATCCAGCGTGTTTCACACAAGGGTACGCACCATACACCCTCACTCTCCCCCATAGGATCTCCAATAATTTGGATCTAACGTACAGAAGCTGCACCTCTACCATGCACCATCAAGAGTGTACCACACAAGATTATGCCCAGGTTTTCTATATTGTTTTATTTAATGTATTATTTAATTATTTAGGTTAATGTTAATCAATTATAGCTAATGTAATTAATTTATTTATTTTAATTAGTATAATATAATTAGGATTAGAATAATAAAATCAGGGTTAGGGTTAGGATTATAATATGTCCCGATTATTCGATGATTTTGATTTATTCGGCTTAATTAATTTAATTAGTTTTAATTATTAAATCACAAAAAACCTAGAAAGGTTATATACATTAGGGTTTGCCCAATCCCACTGCCATTTGGCAAAAACCTTAATTCTTATTCAATTGATTTGGGATTAATATAATTTTCTCCTCGATCCGACTAAACCTATTAGTCGCATTGACGAGAAATAGTGTTAATTGATCCTTTGTTTAATTCTCTTAATATAATTTTCTCCTCGATTCGACTAAACCTATTAGTCGCATTGACGAGAAATAATGTTAATTGATCCTTTGTTTAATTCTCTTCTCGACCCGACTAAATCTATTAGTCGCATTAGACAAGAGATAAAAAATATACAAAATTTAAAATACATTTTATTTGCTGCTCGCGACGATCGAATCTATCGGTCAGAGTAACCAGCAATACCCCATTAATCCGTTAACTATAATGATCAAACCTATTGGTCATCGCAACTAACGGTGACATATTAAATCAGGGTTGTACGCCCAAAACCTTCAAAACACACTAAACCACGACACTACAGATTTCCATCTCTGCGATTTTCAAATCTACGATAAGGTAATTCAAAATACCTTCGAACTTCGCATTTCAAAAACTACGATAGGCCATTCAAAAAGCCTTCAAAACCATATCAAATCAAATTCAAAGGCGTACAACCTTGTGCCCGAACTACGTTGACTATGATTCTCCCTAAGGAGATACGTAGGCACTTGGATAACCAAGGCGAGTCCCCTTCCCCAAATCTCACTTTTTCCCCTATTCATTTCCTTAGCTATTAAATCTTAACATTTGGCCATAAAACTGATAACTTAGACTCAAAACCTTAGGAAAGGGTTGAGGGTGCCTAACACCTTCCCTCGACCTGATTATAATAATCTTACCCCGAATCTCATAACTGCGTAGGGTTTCCTATTCGCCCTGGTAGAATAGGTGGCGACTCTAAATCTTAATTTTTAGGGCAGGTTGCTACAGCGTGACTTGCGGAAGCTGAATGAATTTCATTTTCCAGAAAATCACGGGTTTTCGAATCTGTTGAATTGGAGGTTGGGGAATGGAACAAGAATTATGTTTTGGCATTCTAAATGGTTTGGAGCAGTGAAACTGGGCGTGAGTTTTCCAGGTTTGTTCGAGGCGGCGGTGGATAAGAATGCTACTGTTAACATGTGTGGTGAATGGGACGCTAACGGATGGAAGTGGTCGTTTGCTTCCAACGCGGGGCAGAATAATACTGTGCTTTTGGCTGAAGCTGCTGAACTGGAAGAGCTGCTACGGGGATGTTCGCCGATTGTTACGAGTGCAGATCGTGTTGTTTGGCCGTTTGATCCCGAAAACTAATTTTCGGTCAAATCTTGCTATGCAAAGCTGGAACAGGGGCGGGGTGGCACTGCTATTCCTATGCAATTAAAAGAAGCTCTTGGCTTTAATTGGAAAACTAAAGTTCCACATAAAGTGCAAATGTTAGGGTGGAAATTATTTCATGAGCGTATACCGACGCGGGATTTACTGCTAATGAGGGGCATTATTGTGGATTTGGTTAATTGCAGGTGCGTGCTTTGCAATGATGTAATTGAGTCATGCAATCATATTTTCATACACTGTGCATTTGCTAGAGCAGTTTGGAAGGTGATCTTTGCCTGGCTAGATTTGAAGGTGAATGATATTGAGATTCAAGTAGGGGATGCGTGTTGTAGCTTCTTTATAAAATTCCATAATGCCCTGTTACGTAAGGCTACTCGTCACCGAGAAGGTATGATTTGGTTGACAACGGTATGGTGTCTTTGGAATTCCCGTAACGGGATTATTTTCAAAAATGAAGTGGGAGATGTAGAAGAATTGGTTTTCAAAATCAAGATGTATTCTTGGTGGTGGCTCCAAATAGATGCTAATAGATTACATTGTAATTTTTATGAATGGTGTAAATACCCGTTGGACTTTTTGTAATATTGGTGATCTAGGTTGAGATGGTGAATCGGTGATTTCTGTATATCGGGTTAGAGTACCCCTCTGAAGTGAAATATATTTTGTTGCTTATAAAAAAAAAAAAAAACATATGGATTGATAGAGAAAATTTGTAACCAATAGAAGGAATTGTGTGATACGTGGCTGCCAGCATTGTCGTAACTCTTAATCTATTATTCAGAAGATAAACTTAATGTGTGATAATTAAACTTGTAATGTCATTTAAATACTTAAAAATTGATAGGGTATGTGATAGTATTTATAATTACTGATGATGTGATTGAAAAAGAAAAAAAGTAAAATGAAATAAAACATAGTATTTAAAACAGTATAAAAGTACTTATTGGACAAAAAATTATTGTGTGCGTAATATTTTTTTAATTAAACTATCATTCTCTTTAAGGTGACCTGCAATAGAATATTTTAAGAAAAAAACAAGCTGTTTTAATTTTTTATTTATATAAATAAGTTATTTTCTAAATTCTTTTCGGCTTGACTTCGGTAGATCTGTCATGTTAATGACCGCTTGAAGTGAAATCTAGAAGCTACTAATTTTTCATTAATTAATGTATAAATGTATCAATATTTAATCTTCTAGAATAATATCAAGTTTTCATAAATATAAAATTGTAAAGTTTAATTAAACTAGATTCCTTACACGATATATATTAACACAATTGATAATAAGTTGAATCACATACAAGTTTGCCTCGATCCAGTGAGTTTATAGTCTAATTTACTAAAAAAAAATTGTAATAAAATTTACTGGATTGCTGAGACATGTTATCATCACTCATGTCTTTTAGAATTGTAGACAAATTTAATTTGATATCTAATTGTTTTTACCTAGTGAAATTTTAGTGGATAGCTCAATAAAAATAACCTTGTCTAATATCGGCTCTGATTGATGACCCAATAGAAGAAGGTGATCCACGTAGTCATAAGAGCACGAGAGAAAAATACCTGATCCAAAAGTGACGTCGGAATGGCAACGTCGAGAGATAAACACTTGTCATCCTCCAGAAGATTTTAGGACCTAGCAGGCAGGACGAGCAATGCCATTGAGAAAATCCAATCCGAGCAAAAAGGGAAAAAAGAATCATGGGATGATGGAACGAATTATATTTCACCATCTTAATACATTAACAGTCTAGATGAAGACCAAACGACAAGAAATCATAGAACTCTTGGGGTTATAGACAACAAATAAGGTATATACAAAAATTTCTTTACAACTTTATATATATCATCTCTGAAGTTCACTAACTTAGGCACATTGTGTAAGTTCCCCCTCCCCACCTTCTCTCTTCCTCATAAGAAGAAACACTAGTGTCGTATGTGGGAAACGAGAAATAATGTTTCAAACACCTAATCAAAAATACTCTATTAAGAAGTGTGGTTGGGCCTAACTCATCCCTACAAAACCGGCTTGTACGGTGAGGATTGTCCCCACTTATAAGAACATGTTCAGGCCATATATTGTCCGATGTGGGACTCTTAACACACCCCCTCACGCCCAGGACTAGACAACTGGAGCGTGGAAATAAACGGTGGGTGGCCCGATAGCGGAAACCATAGAAGGTGGCCCACCAGATCTTAAACGAGGCTCTTGATACCATGTTAAGAAGTGTGGTTGGGCCTAACTCATCCCTACAAAACCGGCTTGTAGGGTGAGGATTGTCCCCCACTTATAAGGACATGTTCATGCCATATATTGTCCGATGTGGGACTCTTAACATACTCAATGAACGACGAATTAAGGAATAAGATTAACTTATAACCTCAACCATCCATGATTCATAGCAAACACAATTGTGAGGGAAAACTCGCGTCAAAAGGAAAGTCTCGCTGCTTCATCATTCAACTCCGAGAATCAGGTCCAACGAACTCCAAGATTCGAGACCCATGTGCCTCCTCCACAAGAGAAAGAGATCGATAAACCTAAAACCATCCAAGTAGATTCAGCCACTTGAAGTCATCCAGGTAGATCCAACTAGAAAAGAGAATTACACTCAAAACCAACCCTATCGGGACTAGCTAATTAACATCAAAATTAACATATTGTTGAGGAATTAATTGGTGGCCATCATCAAGAAATCAGGAATCTAATGACACCATAACAAGAAAATTCGAGGGGGAGAAAACTTGAATCATCATTGCACCTATAATCCAAGAGATGAGTTCACTAATCAGAGTGACGACTCTTCCGACATAGAGGAACACAAAGAGGCATTCAAAGATGTAGATTCTGGTCCCAGTAGTCTGAGAGAGACTCATCTAAATCTCATACGGGAGAAGATTTACGACCAAAAGCTTGTGTTGATGTAAGGAGAGGGCCATTCAGTACTCCTCTTTGGGAAAGTTTGAGGAGGAAGGAGAATAATCATTGTTTAGAAAGCATTCACCTAAAGAATCAACGAATATCCTATTAGGTGAAAACTCAAAAAACCATTGGGAATGGGCAACTATGAAAGAAGGATTGATCCCGAAGAACACGTAGTGTTGGTCGGTGTACTCTTCATCTTCTGAGGCGCGATAGACCCAAAGAAGTGTAAGTTATTTGTTCTTTATTTAAAGGGTGGTGACATGACTTTGGTTAAAATAATTATGAAAGTATAAGTTACACCTCTTTGACCTCATTATCTTTGACCACATTGAGTTAGACATTAAAGTACTATCCTTACAGACGTACCCCCGATCAGCTGTCCTATAAATATGCTTCTCCATATTAAAAAAACTTCACATCATCAATCTTGTCCTATAAATATGCTTTGCATATCAAAAAAAACTTCACATCATCAATCTTGATACCGAAATATCTATTAAACACCATAAAAACCTGAAAGACGAATCAAATATTACCTATTTAAATGTCCAAATTCTAAAAGTGAAGTTGTCTGAGTAATTGGGAAAAATTCAAATAAAAAAAAACTCTCAAACCTATTTATTTGTAAGCTTTCTTCAATCATTTTTTTAGTTTGAATATAATGAATTTATTCAATCTCTCTTCTTTCTCTAATTAGTCCAGCTTAATTTTATCATGTTCTTGATCTTCTTTCATTTTTATTTATACTTTAATTTATTTATATTTTAATTTAGTTAATATTTATTTTATGGTAGACTGAGACTCCTATTTATGTTTAGTTAATTTATCTGTTTTTATGTGCATTCACATCACACACACAGTCTCTTTGCTTATCTATCTTTTATTTTATCTTTGAATTGATTTTTATCTATTTCCGAGTGTTTGGTAGGCAAGAAATAGGCGAGGGAGAAATAGAAATACCCGTGAAAAAATAATAATTAAATGTATAGAAAAATAACTGATACCCGTAAAAACATTTAGATCAATAAATTTTTTTAATACAAAATATAATTTTATTATAAAATATATGAATAATAGAAACTAAAAAAATGACTGTAAAAAAAAAAATGTAATAAAAAATAGAAGAAAACAAATATTATTAGCAAATAGAACTAAATATTTGTTTTTCTAAGATGGAAGATTTTTAATAATTTAAATTATAGTTGTCTTTTCAAGAAATAAATAAAAAACTCATGGACAAAGCATGCAACATTTATAAAAGCTGAAGAAGAGTAGAATAGAAAGATGGAACAAGAAAATGTGGAAGAAGGAGAACATGCACACGGAAGCATATATAAGCAGAGGACTAATATTGTAGATAATTTGGTATTTTCCAGACCAATTCATTCATTTTCTTATATTGTAGATAATAAGATTGTAAAGTTGTGAAATACTCGTTTACTATAAAAAGTTGTAAAATACAAAGCCATATACATGCCGTTTTATATAGAAACTTAAATTTTCAAGAACTTTTTAACTTTTATGAGAAGAGATGTGATTTTCATGCGATAAAAGGTAGAATCTGAGAATTGTAGAATCTAAAAAAATGATCAATGAAGCATAAAACAAATAATTCATGAGATGAAACCAACCCAGATTACCAAAAGATAATCATGAAGTGTATCATGAAGCATGATTGTACTAGATATTCTCAATTTGTTCAACAGAAGATAATACCCTGCATTTTACAATTGAAATCTGCGGAGTGAATGCATTATTGTTTAACTCTCCAGAAAGGCCAATAGTATGCTCAACCAAGAAGCAGCATTGTCTGTGACAGTAACAGATGCAACTGAATAATAATAGCATGAGAGGAATTAATAGAGTTACTACAACTCATTGTAGAAAATGTAGACACACAAAATCCAAAAGGGAACATACATATATAATAATAGCATGAGAGGAATTTTAAAGTAGAAATTGAAATTAAACTAAGCAGCGAGTTCCTCTTCCTTGTGATTATCAATAATATCATCGGACTTAGGGGCAACACAAGTGATAACAAAACCACGTTCAATCTGTTCATCATCAAGGAAAGAAAGAACCATCCAGCATAAACCAGTTAAAACATGTTTAAACTAATCATGAGGCAGCTAGTAAGAGCCTTACAACATCCATCTTTGTAATGAAAACAGAACATGGAAAGATATATACAATGACAACTCAATAGATTCAATTTTTGACCCCATCGGCAAGGACGTGCAATCAGCTTATAGTAAATTTTGGTAACTTCGATGCAGGCCACCCATCATAAATCAGACTACTATCAATATCTACCCTGCATAAAATAACAAGAACAAATCACATTTCTCATTAATTGAAACAAGGAAATTACTTCTTTTTCCTTTTTCTTTCTGATAGCACATATTATAGAGATATAATATAAATTCTTATTCTTAAATAAACATAAATATTGCCCAATTCTATTCTATCACACCTCTCCAGTAAAATTGCCAGGACCAGGAGGTGGAAATCTTTGTTGGGAACCTGACTGTTCATTGGGATGCTGATTCCCCTTATTGGCCTGTTCAAATTCCTCCATATATGATGGTTTGAAATCCCATCCACCTTCACTAGGCACAGAGTCTCTTCTTTCTCCTTGTCCTGGTGGCCCGAAGTTCTGTTGTGGAGCAAAATTTCTTCTTTCTCCTTGTCCTGGTGGTCCGAAGTTCTGTAGAGGTGCAAAATTTCTTCTATCTCCTTGCCCTGGTGGTCCAAAGTTCTGCTGTGGCGCAAAATTTCCTCTTTCTCCTTGTCCTGGAGGTCTGAAATTCTGTCGTGGCGCATAATTTCTTCCTTCTCCTTGTCCCGGTGGTCTAAAGTTCTGTTGTGGAGCAAAATTTCTTCTATCTCCTTGCCCTGGTGGTCCGAAGTTCTGTTGTGGTGCATAATTTCTTCTTTCTCCTTGTCCTGGAGATCCAAAGCTCTGTTGTGGTGGAGCAGAACCAAACATTTGCTGTTGGTGGTAATTCTGTGGTGCTTGATCAATGTTACGTGGGGGTGAATAATTTTGTTGGGGTGGATATCCTTGCGATGTTTGACCATGACTCTGTTGGGATGGATATCCTTGTGATCCTTGTCGGGGCGGATAGTTTTGTGAAGGTCTGAAGTTCCTTGCACCCTGATTATTGTAAGAGGGATTCCCTTGTCCTTGTCGATTAAAGTCTCGTCTTCCTCCTTGGTTTCTCCCGTATTGTATGGGCGGAGGCCGATGGATGATGGTTCCATCAATGTACTGGTCTCCTGTATCATACGATTAAAAATGCATAATCAAAAGGGGCAGGCAGCTTAATATTTAAGAGATCATAAAGTAAATATCTTACATTGAAATTGAACTAAGAATATCTAGACGACAATTACAACGACAACAACCCAGCCTTATCCTATTAAATGAGATCGGCTACATGGATCAACTTTCGTCATAATGTTCTATCAAGAACCATGCTTCTATCCAAATCATTAATCTCGAGATCTTTCGTAATAACTTCTATGATAGTCTTAAGATAAAAATGTTCCCTCCATATTGCTTGTTGTCAGGGTTTATATAGGAATCTGGTAGCACAAAGATGACTCCGGGAAGACCTATTATCGAAAAGCATAAAAATGTATCAACTAATCTAAACAAGGTTATTGAATGAAAGCTGAATATATTAGGAACGAGAAGATGAAATACTTTCAAATTTCTTGGACTCTTCTTCGGTGACCACAGCCTGAAAGCCAGTGTAAGTGGTTGTGCTGCAAGCGTAAATTTTCTTCTTTGCCTCTTCACACTAAAATCACATACACATTCAAATTCAAAATCAAACAAATTTTCAAGAATCTTAACTAAATTTTGTAACTATTCAGGAATAATAAAAAACCTGATGTTGAGACCCTTAGCACAAGTCTCTTCGTAGGTGCGAACCATTTCTTCGGGTGAAGGCTTGTTATCTTTCAGAAAATCCATGACGAATAGCCAGTGGTTGTAGTCGCAACCCTCGAAGAAGATCGTATCGGGACCAATCTCCTCGGGAGTTTCGGTATAACGAGAAGATAAAAGAGAAATTGGGGTAGACCTGAATGAACGGGATTGAACGCCGACGATGTTCGGCGACAATTCCCCGACGTGAAGGTAGTGATGACGATGAAATGTGGGAGCTGATTGGGAGAGTCAGAGTTGATGAAAAGGAATGGTGGAGGGTGGAGAGTGCTCTGAAGGTGCGGCGGTAGATGATTAGCGACGATGCCATCGCGGTGGTCGGAAGTAGTAGGGTTTAGGGGGTTTAGAGAATATGGGAATTGATTGACAGTAATCGAAGTAAGAAGAAGGTAGAAGCTTTCCCAAATGGGCCTTCTATTTGTTTAAATCTTTAATATTTGGGCTTTGTTTTTTTTTAAAAGAAAACTTTACCTTATACCCCTACCATTATTCCTACACACTAACATTTATTAAAATATTTCAATTCTATCTTTCTCATTTATTATTATTAAATTTTCCAAAACTGAAATTTTTTGTATTCATACATTAGTTTTTCGGAACACTTAACAAAATAGTTTCAATAATTAAATTTTAATTTTTTAATGTATCATAATACTTTCTGTCGAATTGTTCCTACCAATAATTATTCCTACCAATAGTTTCAATATTCCTACCTACTGTCGAATTTTTCAATAATTATTCCTACCAATATTTTAATTTTTTCTATCGAATAACTTAATTAATGTGTTTATGTAATTTTCAAATTGTTTATAGGAACACTTAATTAATGTGTTCCGATTGATTTCAAACTATTTACCGAACAATTTCATTAAAGTGTTCCGAAACTTTAAACTTTAGAAATGGTTTTAAACTATGGCTAAAAGTGGTGTATTTCGTGAAAAGTGGGTTGGAGTTAGGGGTGGGAATAGGCTAGGCCGGCCTACAGGGGCCTACGGCCCAGCCTACATAGGCCTAGGCCAGGCCAGGCCTATTTAATAAAGAGGTTAGGCTTAGGCTTTTTTAAAAGCCTATTTTATTAAATAGGCCAGGTTTAGGCTATTAAAAAAACCTATGAAGCCTTATAGGCCGGCCTATATTTTCATATATATTAGAGATATGTTAAATAAGTTGGTTCATGTATGCATATATATTAGAAAAAAAGCTAAATATATATAACAAATGCTAAATAGGTTCACTTATATATGTATATATAGCCCGACCTACAAGACTTCTTAAGTTATATAGATTAATTGAAAATTTTAATGAGATACAGGCTTTTTAAATAGGCTTTCAGGTCAGGTCAGATTTTTAAAAAGGTCAGGCCAGGCCAAAAAACTGAGCCTATGATAGGCCTTAGGCCAGGCTCAGGCCTTTTAAGTTTATCGTAGGCCAGGCTCAGGCCTTCTAAAGCCTAGCCTAGCCTATTTCCACCCCTAGTTGGAGTGTAAACAAACATTTTAGGCAACGTTTTTTTATTATGTTGCCAATTCTTTTTTGAGTTACTAGGATGCTTTAATTGAAGTGTTCCGAAATTTATTAAATTATATTTTTTTCTAAACATAATTTTCTTCCAACAAAAATTACTTAAGTGTATTTTAGTAAAAGTGAATGAATTGTAGGGGTTGGAGAATAATTGTTGGGGTATGGGATAAAATTTTCAAACTATACACTATACCTCTACCATTATTCCTATACTCCAATATTTGATTTTTATTTTTTTGCAATACCAAAGTATTGAAAAAAAATACACAAATAACTACGTTTCGGAGAAAATTACGTAAATAACCATGTTCTAGAAAACGTTAACATACAGTAGTCAAGTGAGGCGCCAAATGAGATGGCGCCTCCATGTAATTTTTTAAAGGCGCCAAATGAGATGGTGCCTAGGTGCATGTGATTTGCAATTTTCACTTGCACCTAGGCGTCATCTCATTTGGCACATCCTTTAAAAAACTATATGGAGGCGTCGTCTCACTTAGCGACTGTATGTTAACGTTTTCTGAAACATTGTTATTTGCGTAATTTATTCCAAAACGTAGTTATTTGTGTGTTTTTTTCAATACTTAGTTATTACCAAAAAAATCCCAATATCTATCAAAATATTTTAATTATACCATTTTATATATTATTAAATATTTTAATTTTTTTTTGTACTCCTATATTAGTTTACTAGATAACTTAAAATAAAATATTCGGTAGAAATATATGCTCATCGGGTAAATTGGTAATAAGTTACAAATTGTTCACCAGATAACATAGTTAAAGTGTTCTAGTAGTTTTAAAATTATTCACTACTTAATTAAAGTGCTTCAGTAACTTTTCAAATTGCTCACAAGATAGTTTAATTAAATTGTTTAGGTAGTTTTCAAATTGCTTTGTGGACAACTTTAAAGTATTCTAGAGGTTTAATTTTTTTCAAAATTTTAGACTTAGACAACGTTTAAACGCATGGCTATAAGTGGTGTAGTAATTCATTTTTTCACTTTAGACAACGATTTAAAAGTGATGTTTTATCCTTAGGCAACGGTTGATCACTTTAGACCACTTTTAATGTGTTGCATAAACTCATTTTATTTTAAAATTTTCTGATAACTTACCAAAAGTTGTTTGAAATGTAATTTTTTATTTTTTTATACATAAATTATTTATTTAAGGATATTTTAGTCAAATTATGTAATTAAGTAGGAGAATAATTGTCCAGTATGAGGTAAAATTTTTCTCTTTTTAATAATATTTAAAATTTTCTCATACTCAATAAATTTTTAAAATTATTTTTTTAGCGCAAACTTGATCGTATCTTATATATTTATTTAAATATTATTGATTTTAATTTCTTAAAGGCGTGGTAGTTAAAACTGCTCCAACTTATTTTCCAGATAATAATATTATCTGGACAAACTCGTGTATTTTTTTTATTTTTAAAATTGAGTGCAAAAAGGTCACAATTTTTAAAGCATCCTCCTTAAACCGTTTATGAACATTTAAAGTTCATTGTCTGTTGTTGAAACTTGTAAGTCACGGAGTTCAGTTTGATTGTCCATTACGGGGGTAGATTTTTAAGGACTGTACTGTATATTATAGTGGGGGGAATGAGCATGCAATAGAAATCGATTCGGATAGATGGAGCTTATTTGAAGCAATGGGGATTATGAAAGAGATAATTGATCTTGAGCAGTCAGAATACTGGTTATGGTGGTATAACAATGATGCTGATAGGTATAGTAGATGGTCATTGATGTGGATGCTCACAATGTATATCAATATGCTTTAGAAATGAAATTCGTAGTGAACATATATGTTGAGCTTAAAGGCAACTGCAATGTAGAAGAATGTGAACGAAACTCAAAATCTTTGTCTCTTTCATTTTTCTCAATGGCTTCCACCGAAGAAACCCTTCGCAAAACCCTAGCCGAGAAATTTTCCGCCGTCGAAATCCAAGGCAAAATGTTTGATCAGTGAAAGAGGGAAATTGTTTGATCAAACCTATATTAGAAACAATTTAGGATCTTTTTGGATTGATTCATTTTTAACTTATCTATTGGCATAAACACTTGTAAACGGTTTGGGGCAACTTCGGAAAACAACTTAGACATGTTCATAATCTATTTTTATTTTATTTATGACGAATCCTTACTAATTTATGAACTCTTTGAGTGAGAATAACTCCTTCAACTTGCTGATTCTAAAGGAGATAAATGTTGTATTGTAGTTTGATTGAAAGTTTTGGACCAAAGTTATGTGATGAATGTTACGCCTTGAGAAGGCTCTGCCATGGTTGCGATCAAAAAACTGAATCAATGAAGAAGATGAAGTTGCGGTTATTGAAACTTATGAAGAGTGTAACTAAAAATTAATTACAATTAAATCAAAAGTTAGCGAGAGAGCGGAAGGGATCGTAATGACACCATAATAAAATATCAACTTTATAATAAAATATCAACTTTATTTTATTTTGCTTAATGAGTTAAGCTTCACAACAACAATCGTATATGTATTTATACCAATGTACACCAGTTGCACTTGCACTAATGCTACTCTCCTACATACACACACTCATCTATAGCTGTCTAATGCTTTTACACATATATTGCACCTCTACTACACACATAGCTAATGTATATGGTGACTTCCTCTAATACGCACGAGAACAATTTTTTAAAATATGAAATAATTAGTTTTTTATTTATTTTTACCTTAAACAAAGTTCAATTATTAGAGTTCCCCTAAAGCTTCAAACTAACATGTTAGATTGCATTAACATGTCGCAATTATGGTTTTGGTTGATTATTATTTTCAACTAAGTAAAGTAAAGCACTCGTTTTGTCGTGCTTCAAAAAGCATATATAGGCCTCCTCCTATAATGCTTGATTAAAATATAACAAAATTATAAAGACATAAAGTATCCACCCACGGTTTATTCAATTTCCATATGGTGGATTCAATATTCATTTCTTATTTTCCTTCTTTTTCCTTTCCTCCAACTATAAATAACCTCATCACCCTCCTCCCTCTTGTCCTCAAATCAAAACCATCTCTTCATATCTCTCTTTCTCTCACTTTCAATCTCTCTTTCTCAAAATCACTCTCTTTGAAATTATTTCATAATTAAGAAAATCAGTTTCTATAAAAATGGAAAACAATCTACCAGTAATATCAAAGAGAGTGTGGAGTCTGGTACGTGTTGCCTTCTTCATGCTGAGAAAAGAAATATCAAAGGGTAAGATAATGATGAATTTAAACATGATATTAAGACGCAGAAGCAAGCTCGCCGGAAAAGCCATTGCCAATTTAATATCCCACCATCCCAACCATGGTGGCTCCACCTCAAACCGCCACTCCCACAATTCACACCAGCAATTCACTTCCTCAAGGGAGTATGAATATAGCTGTAGCAACACTCCCAACCACTTCTTCTCAATAGGAAAGCGTCACCACATCCACAACCATAAGCACAATGCTCAAGCAAGACTTACACACGACGAAGAGGTGACCACTATGAATGCAATGAAGGCGGTGGTGGAGATGCTTTACAATGATCAAGCAATTGTAGAAGTGTCTCCAGGTTTCCCTTTAAGAGATGATGATGAGAAGGACAATCAAGTTGATGAGGCAGCTGAAGCTTTCATAAAAAGGTTTTACAGTCAATTGAAGAAGCAAGATTGATTGATTAATATTAATTCAATTTACCTTGATTAATGGATAATCAAGTTGCCATATTCTTCTTTTTTTTTTTGGTTATTTTCATGATATATACCTATTAGTAAGGGTTTTTGATTCATGTCAATTATGCATTTGCACATGTTTAATTTAACAGCTGCTTAACAATAAGGTAATATACCTAAAAAAAAAAGAAAGAGAATAAATTAATGGATATATATACTCTCGGCCATAAGCACCTTGCAGAATTTTGTGTTGTAAAAATAGTCAACATTTTCTGTTCTTTCTTAGCGATTAACTAAATATACTTTGTGCAAGTAATAAGTGCGTTATTTTAATAAAGAAAACATTAGGTAACAAATTATTGTATTATATATGTTTGTGTGGAGATTTTGAAAGATTTAGCTATATATGGCACACACTTGGTTGTCCTAATATAATTCCACCAACATACCTATAGGTAGCTGGACCCTCCAAAATTTTGTGGCTTTGTCAACTTTTACTTTTTTTTCTCCCACAAACTCCTTTTCTTTTTTACTTTATGTAAATTAATAAAAAAAAAGTTTTTCCAAGTTATTTAAGATGAAAAATATTTTCTCAAAAAGATAAAAAGAAAAATACTAAGAGCAAAGTCTCACTACAAAAAAATTGTCATATACTTGTCACGATGGAGTAGTAAAGGTTAATATGCATGTCTATATTGGGCTACTGAAACTGCCCCACGATGGTTAAATCACGGTAAGAAGTTTGCCTACATGTTATATTGCCGTTAATCAGCTCATAAGTCAAAACCATAAGTGGATATTTTTTTCAATAAACAATTGATATAAGAAATTATATTAGCGGTGCAACCCTTACAACACAAAAACTCTACATAGAGTTAAAACAACACAAATGAAATTTGTACCAATCATAAAAATTAGAAAGGGACTTAGGATAACTACAAGTCAACCATTTCCAAGAAAAAAAATTACATTGCAGCACACCACGTCGAAACTATAAGAAACATTTTAAAAAATGATAGTGTTTCTCATGAGCCATGAACTCCAAGAAGTAGCTATCCAAATAGTGTTAATCTTTGTCTTATCATTTGCATTCTGCACCTTCTCTTGAATAGAGCCAAAGTTCATGAACTCACATAACGAAAGATCATGATCTTCCCCCAACCATAAGTAGATCCACTCCCAAATTGCTTTCGATACATGACAAAGAAAAAATAAATGATTCAAAGTCTTCGGATGAGTGTTACAAATCTTGCAATTATGGATGGTAGTGATATTGGAAACTCCTCTATTAATCAAAAGATTTTTTGAAGGTAATCTATTGATGAACAACCTCCAAGAAAAAAATCTTTATCATAAGCGGCACTTTCAACTTCCATATTATATTCAACAATTTGAAAGTGGATATTAAATCGTAAGGATTTTGATGGAACACATCCTTCTAGGACACTTGATGGGGATGATATTTTAAGATATATAAATAAATTAAGAGAAGAAGGTATAGAAAATAGGGCGCAACCTTGATAAAAGAAAAGCATTTTCTACTCATTGTCTTGTTAGAAATACAATGTATTGCGTCACAATCTTGATGTGATGCGCATTAAAAAAATATATGTAATAACATCATTGGTACATTGTTAAACAAAGAAGAAAAATTCGAAGAAAATTATAAGCCTTGAGACTTTGTAGATATGGGCATGAGAAGTATCCTTCATCCTCAATCGCGTCTTAAAATTAGCATATTTCATTTGCCTAGAGCATGTTATCAAATGACTAACAAAGACAAGGAGGCTTTTTTGAGAATCCTCGAGAATGTAAAAAGTTCATATGAATGCTCGTTGAAATTCTGGCACACAAATATTAGATGTCGAACCAGATGTCACAATATTGATAAAAGATCAGTCACAACAACAATATAAATTATGTAGATAGAATAAGTCGCTGAAATAAATAACACAAGTAATTGTTAACCCAGTTCGGCGCAACATCACATACCACTACAAACAATAAGCTTTGTAGCGACGTGATTCCCATGTCACAAAATGGAATATCACGTCAGAACACATAATTAGCGACGTGGACATATATGTCGCTTGGGAGAGCGTGGCAACTTTGTTGTGTCATGATTCTCACGTCACTAAATAGTGACATGAAAATCACGTCGCAACGTGATGCACAGACAGAATACGGAGAAGTTTTGTGACGTGGTAAACATGACACAAGTTAGCGACGTGGTAATCATTTCATAAACTTTCTGATTAATTTAAGAGAGTAGCGACGTGATACACATGTCACAAATTAGTGACATGTATAACACGTCACAAATGTGAATTTTATTTTTTAAAAAAATAAAATTATTATTATTATTATAAAGAAGGTTTTATTATTAATATTTTTATTCAATATTAATAAATATTAATGAAAATATTTATTTAATTGAAATAATAATAATAAACAAAATGTTATAATATATTAAATTTATAATATAATAAATAAAATACTAAAATATATTGAATTTATAATATAATAAACAAAATATTACATACAATTAAATTATCTTACACAATTTCAAATTTAAATAAAAATAAAATTAATCCTAAGGGTCTTTTGGATCGGGAAAATTCTCAAGGTTCATATCTTCTTCATCATCATTCTCTCGCTCATTTCCAACCACTCATACGTTTCCACCAAACTGTTGACTACCACTTCTTTGTTAGATAATATTTCATACTGCATATTTGTACAATCATACAATCTCATATGAGTAAATTTTTAACTATTTAATATATGTTTAACTAATACATTTTATACAATTACATTATATACTACAAATAATAAAATATTTTTTAAAATACAAATACTACAAATAATACATATAATAATATTATGTGTTTATTTTAAATACATATTTAATAAAATATTTTTAATACATAACTAATATTTTCTATTTTTAAAGTTTTATTCTAATATAATAAAAATATATTTTAATACAAAATTTAACAATCTACATTATTAGTCTACATTACATGCTTCAAATAATAAAATATTTTTAAATACAAATATTAAAATTAATACATATAATAATATTATGTTTTTGTTTTAAATTCATTTAATAAAATATTTTTATTACATAACTATTATTTTTTTATCAAAAAACAATTAATAAAAATCTAACATATAATACTATGATATTTTATTTTTCTACCAAAATTTTCTTTTTTACCTTTTAAACATAATAACATACTAAATTATAAATATTACATTTTCTTTTTTACACACACACACACACACACACACACACACACATATATATATATATATATATATATATATATATATATATATATATATATATATATATATATATATATATATATATATATATATATATATATATATATATATATATATATATATATATATATATATATATATATATATATATATATATATATATATATATATATATATATATATATATATATTATAAACTTTGTTTAACATTAAATTTTTTTCTTACCATTTAAACTTATTTATATTTTATTTTCCATTAAAAAATAGATATTATGTTTTAAAAAATAATAATATAATATAAATTTCGTTTTACCTAATAAAAAATTTAAATATTCAGTCTTAAAATAATATTCTGTTTAAAAAAATAATTAATATAATATAAATCATATTACATATTCTATAATTTCTGTTTGACCTAAAAATAAAGTTTACAAAACAAAATACATAATATATATTCTGTTTTAAAAATATAATCTATTTTAAATATTATGTTTTAAAAATATAGTCTATTTTAAATATAACATACATATTCTGTTTAAAGTAATATTCTATTTAAAAATAATAATAATAATAATAATACAATATAAAATATATTAACTAATATTAACTATTTTAAAAAATAAATTTTTGATTTACCACTAATACCAACTTATATTCTGTTTAAAAAAAATATGTAATATAAATTATATTAACTAATAAATTTTACAAAATAAAAAACATAATATTTCAAAACAAACTAATATTTGTCAAATTTTAAAACAAATAAATATAATATCTAAAAATCAAGCAACAATTCAAATAATATATCAAAATTAAAATTGCAAAAATACCTCCTCTTCAATCTCTTTCAATCTTATTTGTCCAAACTTTCTTTAAATCTCTTCGACATTCTTCAATCCTCTTCATTTCAATACTTAAAGAAAAAAATTAACAGAAATTAAATACCTAAATTTTTATAAATAATATTTGAAGAAAAAAATACAGCAATAAAAATATTATAAGAGTAACAAACCTTTATAGAAATTGCAATGGAAGAAAAAAAAAAGGAAAGGATTAATGGAAGAAGAGGAATAGAGGGAAATATGAGGGGAGGAAGTTGAGAAACGTTAAGAGAAAAATGTAAGTTTATGAGATTTGGGAACGATGAAGGTGTTATATATAAGGTTGCCATCGACGTGGAATTCACGCCACGATTTACCCACGTGGAACCCACGCTGCAACAATCAAACGGTCATATGCAATTATTGCTACTCCTTCCATTCCCTGCACACAGTCAAGTCAAATGCCCTCTTAAAGTGTTGCGACGTGTTATACACGTCACAACGTGAAATTTGTAAATTTAAGTTTCCCTCTTAAACTACTTTGCAGATTTCAGGGCGCGAGGTTTTAATTTAATTTATTGGGACATAGCGATGTGGTTTTCAAGACGGCAATCAGGGAAGTTAAAATCACGTCACAACTTCTCAACGGTCAAAACTTTGCCACGTAACAAGCATTACGCTAGTTGCGACGTGGTTAGCATTACACTACAATCCAACAGATATTTTCATTAATTTCCTTTTCAGAGTCAAGTCAGAACCAAGTCAAGTTGTGATCAGGCTTTTTCTTACACAAACGTTGCGACGTGGAATCCACTACACAAAACAATATTTCAAAATTTGAAAAAATCCCTCCAACAGATTGTTAGAGTTTTTAAATTAATTAAGTGTAGCGACATTTCTTCCATGTCGCAAATATATATTTTTTTTAAAAAAAAAACTCTTACTCCCACCATCTTTACGTTATTTTCAATATTTTATTAGTAAACATGATAGTGACGTGCCATTCACGTCGCAAATACCATTTTTTAGCCACATGTTTACCACGTCACAAATTCACGTGGGTATGGACAATATTTCTTGTAGTGTACTCTGAGGGCATCCAAGCCAGGGAGGAAATCCACTAAAATAGTATTAGTTTGAAGTCTAAGTAAATAACTTCTAGTTTACAATCTTCTCACCCGTGCTATTTCTATCAAGGACACTCATATATATATGCGACCCCTCTCACTTTTCTTCAATCACACAACATGTGATAAACAACAAAGACAATCAAATGATAGAAGACACACTTCCAAGACACACAATCCACTCTTGCTTAAACACTTATGAGTGATTGAAAAATTACAACTCAAACTCAATCTAACTCTAATATTAAGATGATAATAGAGTGGCTCACAATGAACAATAAACAAACTAAAACCCTAAAAAACACTTCATTCGCACGACTTAGTTACATAATTAGGTTTAGAATGTTCTATTAAATAGACTTCCATAAGCATGGGCTTCAGACTCTTCAGTTGATTTGAAACGCATATCCAAAAATAGTAGCTACAAATATTCTGCATAATCTTCTTCTTAAAATAAGGAACAAACATCACATGTTTCCTAAAATGTCTCAACATCCTATTTTATAAAACAAGTGCACAACTGGAAAGAAAAAATTGTTCCAAAGTAAATCCTTCTTGTACTGCAAAAAATATGAGAGATAAAATAGTAGAGCATCTCTCATTAAATAAATCAAATCTTCCAAAAAGTAAAACCTAAACCTGCACTGATATCTGGTACAACATGTCACGACATCGTGCTTAACATCTGTCTGCATTGATGTTTGACTAGTATGTCAAGACATCTTGCACAACATCATATTGTGATACATGTTTTACCAAAAATTGCTGCCAACCATAAAATCACAAATCTAACAATATCTCCATTTGACAAATTGTTGTCATCCCTTCTTTTCTCCCCGACACGTCGGGGAGGAATAAATCTTCATATTTCGAAACCCTTGAGGTATAGTGGGTCCTTAGTCCCCTTTTGGTTGCTGCTTCTTTTTCTTCACAAGCAATGTATGTATGTGCTGTGAGAAGGAGAGCGTCCATGGATTGAGGCTTTTCGATTCCAATAGCCTTTTTAAAATCGCTGCCCGGATTCAGTCACCGGTCGAGGAGATACCTTTTCATCTTGTCGGTTGTGGAGATTTGGATGACCGCTCCTTTGAAATGATTGAGGTATGCTCGTAGTGGTTTGTTGACCCCCTGGACGATAGCTTCCATGGATGCCTCCGATTTTGGATGTCGTGAGATGCATTGAAGTGATTGGAGAGGTCCTTTGCCGCGGGGACGAGGAGAGAAGCTCGGGGAAGCACAATACTTTTGCCCCCGAATAGGAGTTAGGGACGGTGTGTCGTCCTTCTGCCGAGAAGGTGAGTGGTACCTGGGTCGTCAGACTCTCCGAGGAGTAGTCGGGGACTTTGTGGTAGATCGAGATCGGCGGAGTCTTCATGGGGAAGAGAGTGGCCGTTGCTTCTTCTCGAGCATGATGATCCGATGGTTTTGTTGAAACAGGAGGTGGTTGGTCCGGTTGATGGCGGCGAGCAAGGTCATTGTGACAGGATCAACATTCTCGGGCACATATATGTCCACGTGGGTGAAGCGATTGTCATCATGTTGGTTGACGATTCGCAGGGAGACCTTCGTCGAAGATGAGACGAATTCCCCATCCCTCGGGTGGGATTGGTCGTCCCTGGGCTAGCCTTGTGTACTCCAATGCCAAAGTGAGAATATGAGTAAGGGAGAGCAAGTACAGAGATTAGGTGAGAATGATTAAGTTACCTGACCCTCTAGTGAAAGAGGATATTTATAGCCCCCAGCGCTGGGACAAGATCTTCATATTGAATTGGATGCCCAGACCTAAAATGGAGACTGCCAAGATTCTACGTGTGTAGTGGAGACCAGCACGTGGTCTCCATCCTGGGTCAACCGTTTCGAAGTTTCAAGGGAGACACGATCTTCTCGGGAGCGCGTAGATTCCGCCCTATTCGGGAGGTTGGAGAACATAAGGAACCCTACGAGGAGGAAGGTCCTCGACGGAATGGCCGAAAGAAGTGCTTCCCTTCATCGCTTACTCGAGACCCTGAAGGCGGTATCGCTCGGTCCACAGTCCTGCTCGAGAGGCATGTGGACTTGCCAGGTTTAACCAGGAACGGTCCCTACCCGATGTACGAGCAGGAGTTCGACTGAGTCTTTTCTTGTGTCATGATGGATTTGGACCTTTCGCTATGTTTGGGCCAGCGTCGATCCAGTCCAGAACAATTACTAATTAATACTATTGAATAATGGTTGTAAAAAATATGAAAATGTCATTTTCAGTGGAAAAATAATTAAGTTGAGGTAGATACCTAGCTGGTCGTTATAGTTCTTTTTATTGACAATAATGAAAAAGTGGCAGCCCATAAAGTCAAAAGCTTAGTTGAAGTGTTTGGTTGGAACTTAAAAGTACCAATTAAAGGATTGATGTGTACGTTTTAGAACTTCTCACTCTTGTTTGCTTTTTATTTTTGGAGCACTCTAAAAGATGAATTCATACAAATAAAAGTTAAATCAATGAACAAAAACATAAAATCTCCCTTTAAATTGATCAAATAATATTTAAAATAATTCATTCATTCGAAAAAATATTTATGGTTATTATTAAAAAAAAATTACAAGAGTTTTTTTTTAATAGGCAATGGAAAAAAAAGTGAGATCAACAATTGGAAATTTCAAAGGTAATTATCAAAAAGAATATTCATAGTTATCCTACTTTAGATAGAACCTTGGGATTATGGAAAAGATTGATAAAAATGAAGCCAAAAAGAAAGAATAAGAGTTGTTTGTAGTAGCTAACTTATATGAATAATAATCATGTGTTTTCCACTAACTATACAGAAAGATTCTTAACGAAGAATTAACCTAGATTCTAAAAGCAAATGTAATCATTATTTAGTAAGAAAAACAATTGTGAGAAAATATATTCAGATAAGGTTAAGTTTTATCCAAACACTTTATTAATTGACACATTATCAGTGAATGCTCTGTCACTTCTTTAAAAGCAACGTACTAGTATATGCGAACATAACCATTATATGATCCAATATTTGCCTTAATAAGTGTACGTTTGGATACAATTAGTTTTTAATATTTAATATTTAATCAACAGCTTTCCATGAAAAAAATATTTCATAAATTAAAAAAATTGTTAGCTTACTGTTAAATATTCTAGGAAGTCTTTTATATTAATGACAATTAAAATCAAAAGTATGTATCTGTACGTGCATGTAAATAATCATAAATAGTATATATTATAAATATTCTAATTATTTTAGAAACCACATGTTGTTAAACTAATATTTAGGCTGGATAAAAATATTGACCCACCAGTCTTTTTAGAGGATTGTAAATTAAGCCAAAATAAGTTATTAAGATACGTTAAAAGAAAAAGTGTTCGTATCATGCAAATAAATAATACTAAGTGTTTATTTATAATTAAAAAGACAAGACCTCTTTGAAATAAGCACTAGTTTGTTTTTGCAACTACATGCTTTGAGATGACCATTAATTCTTTTAGTAAACAATTAGAAGTGGCCAAAAGCAACGAGCCAAAGCTCTATTGAACCGGCTTTTGTAGCCACTTCAGGTATTTTGTTTTTATAACTTGTACAAAAATAAATGCAAATAAACATGAAAATTGAGCGAAAGGTTCCTTTATTGGGAGAAATAAGCCAACTAATAATCAGGGTCGACCACCCAGGTTTGCAAGTACACCTACCGCATAGAACGTCCAATTTTAAAGGGCTTCAAATTAAAAACAAAATTAATAAAAATAGAGTTAAAAGATCGTACACTGATAATATATATATTTTTTAAACTATCATTCAATACAAATTTATTATTTAGTTATATTATATAATTTATTTAAAAGTAATAATATAATTTAACACTTAACATGGTTGTAACTTGTAATTGGTTGACAATATAAAATAATTTATTTTCAAATAATTTATTCAAAAATAATTTACAATCTCGATTTATATCATTTATTCTCATAGAAATATAAATAAAACATATATAATGTTCGGTTCAGATTTTACATTTCATGCAAAATAGTTCTGCAGTCAAAAGTTAGTTTTGTGAAGAATTTTATCTGAACATGTTATCTGCTTACTGATTTCAACAAGAGGAGATTTCAACGATAATTATCCAAAAATATATTCATAGTGATCCTAATTTAGATAGAACCTTAGGATTGTCGAAAAGAGTGATAAAAATAAAAGCCAAAAAGAAAGAATAAGAGTGTGTGTAGTAGCTAACTTATATGAACAAAAATAATGTGTTTTCCACTAACTTAACATAGATACTTAACGAGGAATTAACCTAGATTCTAAAGGGAAATGTAATCATTATATAGTAAGAAAAATAATTGTGAGCAAATAGATTCGGATAAGACTGAATTTTATCCAATCCTTTATTTCTATAATTGCCACATTATTTGTGAATGCTCAGTCATGTCTTTAAAATCATTGTACTATATGCTAACATAACCATTATAGAATTCAAGATTTTCCTTAAGTGTGTGTTTGGATATGTTTATTTTTTTTAATATTGAAAATCTAATCAAGACGTTTATATTAAAAAATTATTAGGCTACTGTTAAGGATTCCAAAAAATATTTTTATATTAAATGATTTTTAAAAAAATTTAGTGTAAATAAACTTTTTGTAAATTAAGCCATCAACGTGTTTGTATATAAGAAGACAAGACCCGTTTGAAATGAGCACTAGTATTATATGCTTTGGGACAAACTTTATTTGATTGATTGAGTAAACAATTAGAAGGGGCCAAAAGCAAGAAGCCAAAGCTCTTTTGAACAGCAAACATGAAAATTGAGGGAAAGGTTCCTTTCTCGGTGAAAATAAACCAACTAATTAATGGAATGTAGCAGCCAATGCATTCAAAGCGGATAAAAATGATATTTTCAGGATTTTGGATTGTTTGGTTTTCTTCATAACACCAAAAACCTCCTAATTTAAAAGAACTTAAAATTTGTATTAAAGAAAGATTTTGGAATACTTATACAAAATGTTTAAATATAATTTTTGTTGTTATAGTATTTCAAAAAGTAAAAATACATTAATGATAAACATTATTTTATCATTTTAAACAAAATCTTTTTTTCAAAAAATATTAAAAATTTCTCTATATTGATAAAAAAAAATATTTTGAAGCTCTTCCTTCCCCTCCCTTTCAAACTCACAAACATAGCTTAAAATATATCAGACTGGATCAAAAGTCATCTTGTTCGTTCGACCATGGTCGTTGTTGGGATCTGTGACTTTGATTCATAAGAGGTCTAATTATGAAACTTCGAAGAAGTTAGAAGTCGATTCTCACATATGATAGTGTTGTTCCGCTGATGAACCAAAAATAATCGATTAAATAAGAAAATATGATATTTATACACAAATCTTTAATACGATCGTATAGGAGTGGACTTACAACTTTAGTCAATCGCAAGGCCGAATATCAAAACTTTAAGAAACACTCATATAATAAGAAAACGAGGAGTATAATAATTTATGGATTTTGGAAGTAAATAGTGAAATGACTTGGAACCATGAGTGTGCCTTAACCTTTTGAGCCTATGACCAGTCCAAATCATATTTTAAAAGACAAGAGCCCTTTGAAATGAGCACTAATTTGTTTGAAATGAGCACTAATTTGTTTTAGCAACAAAATGCTTTGTGACCACAATTATTTGTTTTGCTTTTATAATTGTACAAAAAGAAATATAAACAAACATGAAATTTGAGGAAAATGTTCCTTTCTCAGCAGAAATAAACCATTTAATTAATCTAATGTATATAAAGTGATTGATAATACTAGACGTACGTGTAATAATAAAATAAACGTTTGATGTTTTTATTTTTGATAAAGAATGATATTTTATGTTGTTTGCCTATTTTTTCTTCAAGGCAACTCATTATATATATATATAGGTGCTATCCATGTGTCACAAATAATATGGTTTCACTTGAAAACGCAGTTTTATACTTTAACTTATAATTGTGACATATACTATATAATCCAATAAATCTAGAAAGATACAATAATTTAGAAAAATCGTGGGTGTTAACATCGTCTTCATTATTTATTTTTTAAAACAGATACACTCTATTAAATATATACGCTAAATGTTGATGAGTCACATTAAAAATTTCACTTTCAAGAAGAAAGTTACAATATATAATTTAAAAGATCAATGTACCTAATGTTTAAGATTTTGAATAAAGATGTTGTGTTGGAGCTCTATTAGGAGAGTAGTGCAAGTTAGGACATAATAGTTTAACATGAGATGAATTACACAATGCACTTGTATGATTAAAGGTTAAGTAAACTTAAATCACCATGTACATCTATAATATCTATAATATAAGAAGAGTAATTGTTCTGGAAAAAACAATTTTGCCCTTCTTTCTTTGGTTGCCACCACATCATTTTATGGGCAATTTGTGTCTAAAAATTACTTTTTTCAACCGGTGATGTCACTTATTTCTATTTCAACTACATTTTTATTCGATTAGGCTTTTGTTTGATAGGTGTAATTCATTTGATGATGTCATCTGACTCAATTGTAATTTTTTCTTCAAATCTTCCTATTCTTTTTGTCCTATTCTCTTTCTCTTCTATCAAACATCACAAAATTGTTTCTTTTTTTTCTCTCTCCTAGAACTTCTCATTTTCTCTAAACCTCTCTCTCTATTTTCTTTCTTATCTCTTTCATATATGCTTCCTACAAACAAATTTTTGAGTTTATGCTTTCATTATTTTTTACAAATTCATCTGAGTTTATGATTTTATTATTTTTTACAAATACCCTATATCATTCATTTTTCAATTTTTTATTCTCAGATTTCGAATCAAAACCACTGAATCCATAGGATTTGAAATCAAAATCACCGGTTATAAGATCAAAATAGTTTGTTGATTATATATTTTGTGTTTTGATTTCCGGACAAGTTTTGTTCTATTTATGGAGGATATTGTTTATCTTCTTCATCCAACTCTGAGAGGTATGTTTATCTTTTTTATAAAAATCACATCTTTTTGTTATAGATTAGTCAAATCGTATCTTTAAAGTTGTTCTATGGTTATTAATTTATATAAAAAAAAAGAGTAGGGTTTACAAATTTAGTTAAATGTTTTTTTTATTTTTGGATTTAGGTTTATTATACTGATTCCTTAAATGTTTTGGTGTTTGTGTATGATTGAAGAATTATTCAACTGAATATTGTCTATTAATGTGTTCAAAGTGTTTGTCTTTGTGTTTGTTTATGTTCTGATTACTTATAGGTATTATTTTAAGTTTGAGTTTGTCTTTGAAAAAGTATTTAAAAACATTTGTTTGTTCATTAATTGTGTTGGTTTGATTTGTTTGTTATTTGATATAAGAATATTTTCTTCATTTGTGGAAAAAAGAAAGTGTATTGTCTTCAATTGTCTACTTATTCATTGACCATTTAATAATAATAATAATAATAAGTGTTGGTGAAAGATGATTTATTAGTAGTTAGTTACCACTATAATTCTTACATTAGTTTTTTTAATGTTTTTGGTTATTTTATTATGTGCAAAAAAAAGCTAAAGTTGTTTCAATTTATGCCTATGAAGATGTTCCGACTATGATGAATTGGCTTTGCAAAAGGTTGTTGCTAATCAGGTTATTGATGTTGCTGTTGAAGGAAATGGTAGGGAATTCCAGTTTCCATTCATATTTCATTATCTGCATAGCTTTTTAAGAAATATGAGGAGCAGTACTCTTAACATTCCAATGACAGAGATGTTTGTAAAGAACTGTTTTTTATTTATGCTTATAGCTATACATGTTATTGATAAGAAAGAATTTTGGAGATTGAGCTTAAGAAAGACATTTCAAATATTTTGTTAGAACTCTGTATTTTGGTGGAACAATGTATTTTGTTGTCCTTTAGATCAGTTATTTTATTATCTCTTATGTAAATATTAAATATCATGTATGACATTGAATATGTTCAAACAATGAAAGGAGCTCAAGGCCAATATTAATCTTTTGGAAAATATCATGTATTACTTTTGGCTAATATTAAACTTTATTATTGTCACTTGATATAAATATGTGAATGTAGTTGTTCTCATTGTGAGGGCATAGGTTTTCTATTATGAACCTAATTTTTCTCATTGCAGAGCTTAAGTTTTATACACTTTTCCTATTTTTATATATGAAAAATGATATTTATTATTCAAATATTTTTTATTCAAAAATGGTATACGGGAAAAATTTATTATTGATCTAAATATTTTAATATACGAAAATTTACTATTTATTCAAATATTTTTGTAAACGATACCTAAACAAAAATAATATTTGTACAGGAAAAAATTATTGAACTAAATATTTTTATATACGAAAATGGTATTTATGCTCCAAAAATAGTATACAGAAAAAATATATTATTGATCTAAATATTTTTATCTACAAAGAAATCTATTATTGGTCTAAATATTTTTTCTTCAACTTTTATTTAAAATAAATATATTATGTAAACAAATGCGCGTACCATGCCAGAACCCGTGCGTAGGCACGGGTTTGTTACTAGTTTATAGAAAAATAATAGCGATTTGTCGCTCCCTTTCTCAAGTTACATTGAAGATTTGAGATAGTACACCTAAATAAAATTGAAAAATAAAAAAACTCCGATTGAATCTCAAGTAAGTAATGTATTGATTTTTTAGTCAATTAAAATTATTTTCACAAACTTTAGTTGAGTTTCAAGTATTTTTGGAGCAAAAGGGTGCCAAAAGCAGTATATCTAGAGCCTATTATTAATGCAAGACCCAAAATATCAAGGAGGTTGTCCAAAGATTTCTTAAGGGGAAATGATTATCTCCTAAAAAGAATCTCATTAAGAAAAAAGTATATTCCAAAAGTTCCCCTCGAATTATAAAGCTTTAAAGATAACTGATATTTGTTCGAGAAAGAATTAGGGGGAGGAAGTCCTCTAAATCTTACCCATCATGTGATCTCAAAGCTGGATACTGCCATCTGTGGGAAGAATTATGGTCTTATGTTCTACTCATTTCTGTTTCGCATTAAACCATGCTCTTGTTCATCTCTTTATAAGTCAACTCATTTCATTTACTTGTGTAATTATATGGTCTATGTGTTTGCATGCTTTTATTGTTTCTGCTTTTTGATGTTGCCAAAAGGGAGATAAGTATACACTTAGAGGGGTTAAGGTATACTCTTTATATTTGGAAGGGAAAGTTTAACCACTCTGAGTTTTATCTCCCTTGTTTATTTGTTTACACCCTCTCTGGGAGATGCACTGTCATCATCAAAAAGGGGAAGAATGTGGATCTATGTGCTTGTAGGTATGAAACTAATACAACTGTCATTGAACCAATGATCCTAATGTTGTTGATTATCTAGGTGATGACAACACTGATACTTATTGAAATCGGTGGTAACAAATTTTCAACTCACTGATGATGGTGTCTGAACTTGAAGATACCTCAAGCCTCATCATGTATGAAATTCAAAGTTCCATTGAAGTGCTTATAACATTGATGTATTTGGAAAAGTAATTTTAAGCTTCAGAGTTGTAAAAGAGAGGAAGTGTGAAACCTCGTCTGGTCGTGTTTGTCTCAATGACCAAATTCTTGTAACAGTAAGAGAGTAACTCCTAATCTACTAAGGCAAAACACACACACACACACACACACCCACACACACTCACACACACATACTTAAAACCTTTTGAGGATTCTATCTTTATTTGTTAAAATCGTCTAAAAACCTTTTTAAGGCCTAGCAAATTGATTACAGATCTGTTTGATCAATTAGGATATGTTTTACAACTAAATAATCATTTATCGCTAGTGCTATAATCAGCTATTTCATTTTGAAAAGGTCAAAATTGATTGGAACAATTCTTTTAATGATTTCCAATAGGTAGAAATCAAAATCTTCCATTGCTGGCTTGAATAATTGATTATTCACTTGTAATAATCAATTATCTCATTAAAACGGCTCATGAATTGTTTCTTTTTTAGCCACATTTTCTCGTAAAATAAATGAGGCTTATATTCATTTGAAAACACACTAGAATTTGATTTCTCATTTTTCTTTCTATTTCATTACTCTCCTTCTCTCTCTTGATATTTTACGTTCACCAAAAGTTGTCGTAAACCTTGTGAGGAAAGTTTATATTGGTATCGGGCCCTTGTTTGGTTATTTCAATAATTCAATTCTCTTTAAGGTTCTTGTTCGATTGTAGTGATAAACGAGTGAAAGTATTTGTTTAGTTCTAAAACTTAGCCCGAAAAAAGTTTTGTTAGTTTATTGATATTAGTCGGTAAATCTACTCAGCTCGTGAACTCAGCCTGTAAGATCTCTCGATACGCTTGTAACAAAGGTTTGTGGGCATAACTTGGAAAAACTCAATTAATGATTAAAACTCTCAAGAAGATCTCTTAGGGAGAGGACTAGGTCAATATTTGGATAAACCTCTATAAATCTTGGTACAAATCTCTTTTTATTTTGTAATTTATTTTCTTAGTTTTTTTTTTCTTTCTGCTGTTGTTCTCTATGTTATCTCAATACTAACACAAACTTGTGTTGTAAGTAAACAATTTTTTAAATTAATCACGAATTTTAAAAACCACAATTCACCCCCTCTCATGCTTGGCGTCTCTAGTTCAACAATGACAAGTATCAGTAGTATTCTTCCTTTCTGATTTGCAACTAGCAAAGTCATAAACCTAGACTCCTACTAAGCTACCTTTGCTTCCCTTGGGAAACTAAAGATCCTAATGCGAAGTTTTGTTGAGATGCCTCAAAATTATTTTAACGATCTTAAAGTGGGATTCCCTGGGTGACACTTGAAATCAAGGGCACATGCACACTCTAAACATAATATCTATCTTACTCGCGGTTAAATAGAATAAAGATACTTTGATACATCTATATTTGGTAATCTCAGTCTCCACACCTTGTTCATCTTTATCTATCAGGAAATATGAAGCAATGAGAGTATAAATTCTTTTTGAATCTTTCATATCATATTTCTTTTGATGCTCCAAAAAAAATTTGTCTGTCTGATGAACGTACCAACTTTTATTTCCTTTATCTGAAATCCTAAAAATTAGATCAACTCTCCCATCAATGACATTTCAAACTTCACCCCGCATCTTACTAGCAAAATGTTTGCAAAGAGATTCATTAGTGGATCAAAATATAATATCATCAACATAAATTTAAACAAATAAGATATGCATTGATTTACAATTTATAAGAAAATTAGTATCTACCTTACCGCGGTTAAAACCTTTCTTAGTCAAAAATCCTCTAAGGCGCTCATACCAAGCTCTACGAGCTTGTTTGAGACCATAGAGTGCTTGTTTAAGTTTAAAAACAAAATCAGGATTGTCATGTTTCACAAAACCTAGAGGTTGAAAGACATAAAATTCTTCATTTATAAATCCGTTAAGGAAAGAATATTTTACATTCATATGATACAACTTAAAGTCCAAGTAGTAGGAAAATAACAAAAGGATTTGAATCGCTTAAAGATGGGCTACAAGAGCACGAGTCTCCTCATAGTCAATCCCCTCGTCTTGCCTATAACCTTTTGCAACTAGCCCAACTTTATTTCTAGTATTTATGTTGTTTTCCATCTTGTCCCTAAACACCCATCTCGTGCTAATGATGAGTTATCTTTTTGACATGTACCAATGTCCCAAACTTCGCTACATTTAAATTAAATGAGCTCTTCTTGCATAGCAAGGAGCCATCCCTCATCAAGTAAATCATCAGATATTTTCTTAGGTTTAATGTGGGAAATGAAAGAAGATTACTTGCAGAAATGTTTATCCTGAGTCTCATACTTACGCCCTTTCTGATATCTCAAAGTAAGTGATCTAACACGCGGTCCTTTGAAACAATCCACTCTTGAAGCAGCTGAGTTGAGGTATCTATTTTTTATTCCTCATTTTATATATTCTCTTTATAAATCTTAATGTCCTCATTGTTTGGAAGATCCTCTTTGGGAGTGTCGTCTTTAACTAATTCTTCCGTTATTCTACCTAAAACATCAAAACTAGAAAATATCCTAACAAAATTTATTAACTTTCCCCGTCTTTTGGAGTTTGGTATCATCAAAAGAAACATGAACTAACTCTTCAATAATAGACGTTATACTTTTGAAAACTCTATACGCCTTACACGATGATGATTATCCTAACAAAATTTATTAATCAGACTTGGCATCAACTGTACCATGTTTGTCCTCACCATTATTTGAAATAAAGCATTTATAGCCAAAAATACAAAAGTATGAAATATATGGTTTCTACCTTTAAGTAGGTCATAAGGTGTCTTATCTATGATAATTCTAACAAACATCGTGTTTAAGACTTAGCATGTGGTGTTAATTGCATTCGACCGAAAGTACTTATATAAACTCATTTTACTTATTATTGTTCAGGCCAATTATTCTAAAACAAGGTTTTTGCGCTTAACAACACCATTTTGTTCTGGAGTCTGAGGAAAAGAAAACTTTTGAGTTATCCAATTTTCCTTGCAAATGTTATCATACTGATGGATTACAAATTCACCACCATGATTATGAATACATCTTGTATCAAGTATAGTCTTGATGAAGACAAAGATTATCAAAAAAGAAAAAAAATACCAAATAGTATAATGCACATCAAGAATGAACGGACATTGGAATCCAAGTGAAGTGTGAGACAAGAAAGCATAACTTAGTGCACGTTGCGATCCATGCTATAACCATTTCAATCTCTCATAAAAGGACACTGAACTAGGAGAGCTCAGATGAGACCATCATGTACTATTGATTACTTATAATTAGTAATTTTCCTTTTCAATGGGCTAGTGCCTTCCATATGTAGGTGACAATTTCATAGAACTGGGTTACCAATTTCTTGTTTCTTTTATTTGTTTTAATTTTTCATCGATTAATCCAAATTATATATCTTGTCTCACACATTGTTTCAGCATCTATGTGACATCGTGTTTTTGATCAATGTGTAAACGTTATAATGGTCTTGAGGAAGAAATAATATTTTTAGAATGAAAAGAAGTTTTCACATGTTTCTCTTTTTCACATGCCTCACAAAAAGTACCAGATTGATATTTCATATAAGGAAGACGTCGCACAAGATTAAGCATGTTAAGTTTTTAAATTTATCTCAAGCTTGTGTGCCCTAATCTTATGTGCCATAGCCATTTCTCTTTGCTCACTAACATGAAATATTTCATCTTTATTTTTTTTGTCAATCAAACAACTTGATTTTGTAAATGTTGTTTTCTTCATATCACTAAAGGGAACAAAGTCAATTTTTTGACTTATGAATTTGTAGGATTTTTAATAAAAGACTACGTCATAACAATTGTCACTTTAATGACATATGTTAGTAAGTTATTCATGATTCTTTAAACTAATAAACCAATATTAATAGGAAAAAGAGAATGGTTACCAAATGTTCTAGAGCCTGTGATTTTTCCCTTCTCATTTTTTCTAAAATCTATGTTGTCGATGTTCTTCATCTTAAGGTTTTGAAATATATGTCTTTCGCATGTCATGTGTTTCGCATGTCATGTGTCACGTGCATTCACTGTCAAGGTATCAAGATTGATGTTTCATGTTTTTTTTCGCAAAGCATATTTGCAAAATAAACAATTTTATTTTTTAGGTGTCAAGATCTTCTTATGCCCTCTATAGTTAGTTTTGAGAGATTTCTTGATTTTCCATGTTCTTACCTTGAAACAATTCTTTGATAATGATCTCTTTTCAAATAATAAGAGCACGAAATACTAGAAGCGCCACCTTTTATCATCGACTCACCAACAAATCATAAAAATCTTGTGTTGTTCCTATTCACATCATAGATTGAGATCTGCTCCTGCTTGTTTTCTACTGCTAAGTATTCTGCCCAAATACCAGCCATTCATCGAGAGTTTTTCTCTCTCATACAAACTGTTTCTTTCTATTTATTTATATTTTAAAATTTTTTTAGCCATTAGATTAGCATAGAAGAGACGGTTGCTTTGAGAGGATCCGTTTTCTCACATCATATATCATTGAAGTCATTTTTCTTCTATCTATAATATTGATTAGAAATTCTTAACAAGCACCTTCACCTTTTTAGAGTTTCATTAAACTCATTAGAATTTTCACATCTTAATTAAGTTATCAATATAAAAAGAAAAGGCTAAGTTAATCCAAACGTACACTTACTAAAGCAAATTTGGGATCTTATAATGGTTATGTTGGCTTATAGTACATTGCTTTTTAAAAATGTGACAGAGCATTCGTGACAAATATAGAGATAGCGGATTGGATAAAACTTAGCCTTATTATAGTGGATTGAATCAAAATTAGCCTTATCCATTTATTGGATATAATTTTCTCATAATTGCTTTTCTTACTAAATAATGATTAACTTTGTCTTTAGAATCTAGGTTAACTCTTGGTTAAGAATGTCTTTGTTTAGTTAGTGGAAAACACATGATATTGTACCCACCCTTATACTTTTTTTGTGGCTTTTTTGTCACTTTAATTTTTTTGGACAATCCTACAGTTTCTATCTGAAATTGCATAGTGATACATATTCTTCTGTATAATTAACCATGAAATCGAAAACATGGATTCTAGTACATCAACATTTAAAGATAACTCTTTATTTTCTAATTTTTTTGGGCCCAATATAATGTCATTCTATTGCAAGTATTTAAAAATAAATAAATAAATAAACAAATGAAATTTCATCATGTCATAAGTAATTATTTTTATTTATATAAATATCTTTGAATAGATTTATATTTCAAAATAAAATTCTTATGCTCGACTAGCATTTTATTATTACATTCTTATTTATTTTGTTAAAATATTTTTATTTTTATTTTTTTAATAAAAGTTTTATTACCGTATGATTTTTTCATTAGAATTCCATTCTCACACGGTTAAATATATAATATTAATTGTTTTAATTTCTAAAAATAAAACACTTCGTTTTTTTTATTATTTAGCGTTTTTAACCTAATATAGATATAGCTTATGTGAACGCCACATCATCATTTTTATTTAAATATATTATTTTAATAATTTTAATTTTAATTTATGGTGCTGGAAATGTTAATTTCAATAAACCAAATTGTTCTTGCTCCAGGTAGGTAGATTTTAGATGGTGTGGTCGTTGTGAACGAGATTGTCGATCTTGTAAAAAGAAGAAAAGAGTAATGCTTCATCTTCAATGTAGATTTCAAAAAGACATATGACCGCGTGGATTGGGATTTTCTAGAATACATGTTGGGAAGGATGGACTTTAAATACAAATGGACCAGTGAGTTGGTTAAGAGCATGAACCTTTAATAGTCAGATGTCGATTTTGGTGAATGAAAGTCCATTTGAGGAGTTTCTTGTGGGACGTGGACTCTACCAAGGAACTTGTTTGTCCCTTTTTTTGTTCTTAATAGGTGTGGAAGGTTTGTCAAGTATTGTCACAAGGCATCACAAAATGGAGATTTTGTTGGATATCGAGTATTAAATGAGTTGAAATTCAATATATTATTGTTTTACAGACAATACAATTCCGCTAGGAGAATGATATTGGACAATCTATGGAGCATGAAAATGATACTGAGAAACTTTGAGTTTGTATCCGATTTATGTATCAACCTCTTTAAAAGTAAGTTATATGGAATAAATATGGATGAGAATGTACTTCATGTTGGCTACATCATCTTTTGCGGAACCCATTGATCGAAAATATGAAGAAAAAAGACTTTCCAAGTGGAAAGGCAAGCATGTAACACTCATTAATGCGGTACTCATTAGCATCCTTCTATTTTACCTATTATTTTACAAGGCCCCAAAGAAAGTAATTCATGCATTGACTAGCATTCAGAGGATTTTCTTATATGGAATAGATGCTTGGATCAAAGGAAGACTTGTTAGGTCAGTTGGAAATCCATATGTAAAAGAAAGGAAGATGGAGCGTTGAAAATTAAAAACCTTGAGACTTTCAATATTTCCTTGCTTCAAAAATGGAAATGCAAGTGTCTCAATGACAAAAATCCTATATGGTGCGATCTTTTATCCCACAAGTATGGTACTCTAGCTCCATAAATCTGAAGTAGGATTGGAATTAAAAATAGTCTAAGAGATTTTTTATGGTGGCATGATATTATTTATAATATTGATGGTAATAGGCCTGACGAATCCTCTTTTAATTTTGCAAATAACCTAACATGTAAAATCAGAAATGATGAAAATATAACATTTTGGTCACATTGTTGGGTAAGTAATAAAACTATGAGGTCTATGTTTTCCAACCTATATTTAACATGTGACAACAAAGATGGGTTTGTATCAGAAATGAGGCAATGGGAAGACATGAGGTGGATTTGGAAACTACCTTGGAATATGGTTTTTTATGCTGGCTTAGAAGCAAATATCAATGAATTTACAACGCTAGTTACGTGTTTGAGTGTGGATCCATCGTCTCAAGATAGGTGGATTTGGGTACCAAACAAGATCAACAACTTTAGTGTAAGGTCATGCTATTTTTTTTATCAATGATAATAGAAACTTACAGCAACCATAAAATAACATAGAAAGGGCATATCGATGTATCTGGAAAGTGTGAGTCACATCCAAAGTTCCAACAACACACTGCCTGCAAGAATGGGGAGTGAGAATGGATCGAAAGAGTAGGATATGTGCTCTATAAAGAACGACACCCAAAACAACAAAATACCTATTTTAGGGTTCTTGACAACAATTTGCATTTGGGATCAGGTTAGCAAGTGAAACTTTAAAATAGAAGTTTTTAAACTTCTGTGACACATTAGAAGTGAAAAAGAGTAAGATGGTCAAAGAATTGTTCTGGTTGGCAACCACAAGGAATTTGTGGCAATAAAGAAATGAGATCATCTTTAGAGGAGGCAAGCTGGATATCTAAAAAAATATGAAGAACATTAAAAGAAGAGCGTAATCACGATTTACGGTGGAGCCTATGGTGATGATAGCATAACATTGAAGGATTTATCAACTTTGATTATGCAGGTTGTATGAATTCTATAAAATCTATTCCTGGAAATGTTTTTCACTATGTTTGGCCCAACAATCAATTGGAAAGTGACATTTCAGAAGGTTGTCACCTTATCAACCACTCAATTCCTGAATACACATGTTGAAGAATTTAGTCTATCATGAGCAAACCAAGCACATTGATGTAAGGCCGCATTTCGTCAAGGAAATAATCGAGCGTGTAGAAATCCGAGTGTTGAAGGTTTTGACATATCACAATGTTGCTCATATGATCACCAAGACATTATCAAGTTTCCAGTTTTTCCACTGCATGCAGTTGATAAAGTTGCATGACAAAAGCTAGTTTGTTTACCTTATGTTGTAGAGTTTGTTCCAAAGTGGAGATTAGTGAGATTTTGAATCAAACTCTAGTATCGTGATAGGGATTTGTTTTTTGGTTTGACAGAGATTGAGCATGTTGTCGAAGTCTGTTCACATGCTGATGTCGAAGCCTTGTATGGTTTAGTCGTAAAGTGTTCTAGCATGCAGTAATCAATATTGGTAGGTTTGTTAGCATGTCGAATTCAGCCTGTTTGTTTAGCCCAAATGTTTAAGTACGTTTGTAATTTAAGCTAGCTTAGTAGTCTATAAATAGACTAGTTCTCTCAGGTTGTTGAGAGAGGTTAATTGTTGTTATTCACTTGTAAACCTTAATAGAGAAAGTGAATAGAAAAATAGTTACAATCAATCATACTATTTCTTCTTCTTCCCTCTTCTCTCTCTTTCGTGAAATCTAATAGGATGTTTGTGTTTGTTTAAAAAATTCATTCTATCTCATAGTTTTTGGTTTGTTCATAACGTTACTCCTACTCTGACACTATATATATATATATATATATATATATATATATATATATATATATATATATATATATATATATATATGTTTTTTTTTTCTTTCTTTCCAATAATGATTGATTATAAATTTATAATATAACAAAATGTTATAAACACGGAAAGGAATATACAGTACAAAACATGTATCCACCCACCCACGGTTTAATCTATTTCACTATATATAACCTCATTAGCCTCCTCCCTCTTGTCCTCAAATCAAACTCATCTCTTGATCATATTTCTCTCTTATTCACAATCTCTTTCTCAAAACCTCTCTCTATCTAAATCTCTCAAGTTATTTAAAATAGAAGAATTATACTAAAATAAAAAAATTGACATGGAAAGCCATCTACCGATGATATCAAAGAGAGTATGGAATATGGTACGTGTGGCTTTTTTCATGTTGAAAAAAGGCATATCAAAAGGCAAACTAATGATGGATTTAAACTTGATGCTCAAACGCCGCGGAAAACTAGCCAGGAAAGCCCTTTTAAATCTAATGTTCCATCATCACCACCACAACCACGGCGGCTCCACCTCAAGCCGACGATCCCACAAATCACAACCCCAATTCACTTCTTCATTGGAGTATGAATTCAGCTGTAGCAACACTCCCAACAACTTCTTCTCAAATGGGAAGCGTCACCATATCCACAACCATAAATACAATGCTCAAGCACCAGTTGCCCATGATGAAGAGGTGACGACTATGAATGCAATGAAGGCAGTGTTGGAGAGGCTTAACAATGATCAATCGATTGTAGCTGCGTCTCCAGCAGTGCCCGGATTCGGACGTAGCCCAATGGTGAGGCAATTGAGGGTGACTGACTCACCATTTCCTTTAAGAGATGATGATGAGAAGGACAATCAAGTTGATAAAGCAGCTGAAGATTTCATAAAAAGGTTTTACAGTCAATTGAGGAAGCAAGATTGATTGAATAATAATAATTCACCCTACCTCCTTTAGTAAATAATGAGTGTGTAATATTTGCTGTGAATGTTCAGTAACCATATTTTCTATTTTTGGTTATTTTCATGAAATATAATCCATAGTTCATATGCCAATATGTGGGAGAATAAATTACAGAATTCATCAACAAAAAAGAGGAAAAATACGGAAGATGATGAAAAGCAATAAAAAAAAAATGCCAAAAGTTTAGTACACATCTTTGTATTAAAAAAGAATTTTAATAAATGGTTTTAAAAAAATCCCGCGACCATGAAAACAGTGGTGACAAAATTGTATCGGCAATGTATATATCGATACCGCTATTCACCATTTTTATATTAGAATATAAATTATAATTAATTTATACTGCAACGATCACAATTAGTGTCACGACGACCACATTCAATATCACGACATCTGTATCAATCAAAATCGTAAACGGGGTAACACTATTATGACTTTTTACAACCTCGAAATACTCTCTATGTCATGAGCACCTTGCATAATTTTGGGTTGTAACATCCAATATTTTTCTTTCTTCATTTCTAGTCTTTTGACTAATACATAATATTTTGTACAAGTTCCAAGTGTATTATTTAAATAAAGAAAACTTTAGGTAACAAATTATTGTATTATTATGTGTTTGTGTGGAGATTTTGAAAGATTTAGCTATACTATATATGGCACACACTTGGTTGTCCTAATATGATTCCACCAACATCTCTATAGCTAGCTGGACCCTCCAAAATTTTCTTGCCTTTCTCAACTTTTACTTTTTTTCTCTTTTACTTTATTGAACTAATTGAATAAAAGAGTGTTTACTCTTGCCTCGCAAAGCTTAAACTATCGTAAAATTTATTAATACAAATCATTAACCAAAGTTGGAAGTTTATGGGAGACGTTTGCAACACAATTGATACAATGATGAAACGTTAAAAACTCCAAATTTTGTTCATCAACTAATTAATCATAGATAGAAATAGTATATTAGACATTCACTTAACTCAACCTACTAGTAAATACAAGCCAAGGATATAACTATCTCTAAACAACTCAAAACTTTTGAATCTTTTCGATACACCCGTCATCTTCAACACCACTACCTCCGTCTTTAATTATAATATCTTGAAATTTTTCCTTGTCATTTTTAATAGACTTTTCAATTTTTAAAATATATTAATTATTATTTTTCAAAGTTTTAATAAAAAAAATATCTTTGGTTATAGTTCACCTATTTTTTAAAAATGAGTCTCATTTAAGATTTTTTTTACACAGTTTAAAAATATAATAATATTGTCATAAAATATTGTCTCCTTTTACTAAATCATTCTTAAAAATATATTAAAAATAGTGTACAGAGTAATAATTAAACGTCATAATTAAAAAAATATCAATCATTTGTACATTGAACAAAAAGAATGACATTTATTTTGAAATAAATTATATTTGTTAAACGAGAATAATTTAAAATCGAGGAAATAAGATTTAAGAATATGTAATAAATACTCTTGTTATAACGTTAATTATTTCTCAAATAATTAATAAATTTAATATTCTAATTAACTTTTTTTTTAATTAGCATGATGTAGTCTATGTAGTTTTATATTTAGGACAGAAATAGTATTATATTTGATGTGTGGATATTAAAGTTGTTGGAATTAGATTCTCAAATCTTTGAGTAATTCCTTATCGTTAAAGATGACAATGAAGAAAAATAGGATTAGGGTTTGCGGAAATATTAAAAGAGAAGGAGAAATTTTTTTCTGCAGAGTTTCTCTCTGCCCACAAACTGTGGAAATTCTGTTATTCACTTGCAACTGCAACTTCTGTGAATACAAGATAATGACTTGATTACAAACTAATGAGGGTTACTCCCTATTTATAGATTTAGGTTAGCTTTCTCCCTAAGCCAAAGCCCAAAACTATAAAAGCCCAAAATACCTATTTTGGAGTTAAATCAAATCTAATCTATTTTAAATCTAAATCAAATCTATCTAGATTTAAAAACAAACTTATGTGTAACAAACTGTTACACACTTCGACACACCTTGTGTTCGAGTAACAGCTTCGACACAAGGAATTACAAATTAACACACCACCTAATTCATTGTGTCTAAGCTATCTACATTCATCATAGCTCTTAGTCTTCTGAATATTTCAACCAGCATTCCCTTTGTCATGATATCTGCAATCTGATTCTCAGTTCTGCAGTGTTCCAAATTTATCTTCCCTTTAGCTACCTGCTCTCGAAGATAGTGGAACCTCATTTCAATGTGCTTGCTTCGACCATGTGCTATCGGGTTCTTCGCCAGATTGATAGCTGACATGCTGTCGATCTTCATGGTAATTGCTCCATGATCTTTACCTGTTATTTCTTCAACTAAGTTCACCATCCACGTTGCTTGACATGCACAAAGAGAAGCAGCTATGTATTCTGCTTCGCATGATGATAGTGCCACTACTGGTTCCTTTCTCGAACTCCAAGCAACTGGTGCACCACCTAGCATAAACACATAACCAGCTGTGGATTTTCGATCCTCAGCATCACTACACCAACTCGAGTCGGTGTAACCCACTAATTTGCATTCTTTTCTCTCATCAGTTGTAGGAAATAGAATGCCATAGTCGAGAGTTCCTTTCAGATACCTCAGTATCCTCTTCGCCGCTGCTAGGTGTGATACCTTTGGCTTCTGCATGAATCTACTTATCATACCTACACTGTATGCTAAGTCAGGCCTTGTGTGACAAAGGTGTCTCAATGACCCAATAAGTCTTCTGTATTGGGTTGGGTCGACATCCTCTTCATCTGGGTTCTTCGACAGTTGCAATCTTGTTTCAGCAGGTGTCGAAGTCGAATTGCATTCTTCCATCTCAAATCTCTTGAGAATTTCACTTGCATATCTTCTTTGATGCATCATCAAGCCTCTACTACCCTTGTAGAATTCGATACCAAGGAAGTATGAAATTTCGCCCAAATCTGACATTTCAAATTCCTTGCTAAGATCACCTTTGAAGCCTTCGATCTCTTTCTTGCAGTTACCTGTTATTAACAAGTCATCGACATAGAGACATAGTATAAGCAATTCACTCTTGCTTCTTCTTACATATACCCCATGTTCAGTTGTGCACTTCACAAAGGATTTCTCCCTTAGGAAACTGTCGATCTTCTTATTCCAAGCTCTTGGAGCTTGCTTCAGTCCATACAGGGCCTTATGCAGTCTGTACACTTTTCTCTCTTCGCCGTGTTTCACAAACCCAACTGGTTGTGTAACATAGACTTCTTTGTCCAAGGGTCCATTCAGGAATGCACATTTAACGTCCATCTGACACATGTGCCAATTGTTCATGTTCGCCAGACCAACAACCAACCTGATCGTTTCGATCCTGGCAACAGGTGCAAAGACCTCATCGAAGTCAATTCCTTCCTTCTGAAGAAATCCTTTCGCCACAAGCCTTGCCTTATGTCGAGTCACTTCACCTTTGGGATTACACTTCACCTTGTATACCCACTTCACATCAATTGCCTTCTTGCCATGAGGCAATTCGACAAGTGACCAAGTATTGTTGTCTTCGATGGACTTCAATTCTTCATTCATAGCTTTCACCCACTTCGAATCCTTCAATGCTTCAGTTGCATTGACAGGTTCGACATCTGCGTAGAAAGCGTAATGTACCAACTCACCTTCATCATTGACTACATCATTTGATGTAATCACACATTCTTGCAACCTTGCAGGCATGTGTCTTGTTCTCTAAGGTCTGCCTGAGCCTGCATCACCTCTGACTTCTTCTTGTCGAACTTCTTCTCTTTCGACTTCAGTAGTTGGTTCGTCATAAAGAATTCTCACTGAATCCTTCTTGACATTTTCAGTCCAATCCCATTCTTTAAGCTCATCTATGATCACGTCCCTTGCTGATCACTACTTGCTTGTTCACTGGGTCGAACAACTTGTATCCTCCAGTCGAATGATATCCTATAAGTATCATTTGACTCGACTTGTCATCAAGTTTTCTTCTCAACTGATCTGGCACATGTCTATGTGCTATAGAACCAAATACCTTCAGATGGCTCAAGCTAGGCTTCACACCAGACCAACATTCTTCTGGAGTAATTCCTTCTAGCTTCTTTGTCGGACATCTGTTTAGAATGTATGTTGTAGTCGACACTGCTTCTCCCCAAAATTCTTTAGGTAAATGCTTACCTTTTAACATACTTCTTACCATATTCATGATGGTTCGATTCTTCCTTTCTGCAGTTCCATTTTGCTGCGGAGTGTAGGGTGGCACCATCTCATGCACAATCCCTTCTTTTTCACATAACATGTCGAAGTCTTTCGACACATATTCTCCACCACCATCAGTTCTCAAAACCTTGAGCTTTCGACCACTTTGTCTTTCGACCATAGATTTGAACTTGGCAAATACCTCGATCACTTCACTTTTCTTCTTGATCAGGTAAGTCCATAGTTTTCGACTAAAATCATCTATGAATGTAACAAAGTATTTGTTACCTCCATTCGAATCCACCTGGATAGGACCACATACATCAGAGTATATGATTTCGAGAATAGCCTTCGACTTACTTCCTGCATCCTTGCTGAAGCTATTCTTGTGCTGCTTCGCCTGCACACATTCCTCACATACCTCGTTTGGAATGTCGATTTCTGGCAGTCCTGAAACCATATTCTTTCTTTTCAACTCTCTGATGTCATTGAAGTTGAGATGGCCTAGTCGATAGTGCCATATCCATTCATCTCTGCTAGCTGCAGTTGCAAGGCACTCGTGCTCCATCACATTGAGTTCGATCTTGAAGGTTCTATTCTGTGACATAGGAGCCTTCAAGATTAACCTCCCACTTGCATCGACAACTCTCATCATCTTGTCTTCGATCGAAACTTTGTAATTCTTTTCGACCAACTGCCCAATGCTGAGTAAGTTGCTCTTCATGCCTGGTATGTACAACACATTGGAAATTACTGACCTCTTTCCATCTTTCCTCGTAATCATTACATCACCAATACCTTCAGCTGCTAGAGTATTGTCATTTGCAAATTTCACCATGTTCTTTATTGAGGGTTTTATGTTGACAAACCAATCTTTCCTTCCAGACATATGTGATGAGCATCCTGAATCCAAGTACCACTGGTCCTTGAATTTATCTTCATCTTTTGTTGTGACCATCAGCAACATCTCTTCTTCTTCTTGTTTTGCAAGCTTTGCATCACTTTCTTGACTTTTATTCTTTTCTGGACAAGCTGTCGAATAGTGACCATACTTCTGACAGTTGAAACATTGAATGTGACTCTTGTCAGGCTTTCGACCACCACCTCTTCCTCTACCTGCAGCACCACCTCTTTGGTTGCCTTGATATGAGGGTTTTCTCTGATTCGACCAATTTCCTTCTTGCTGATTTCGACCAGTCGAATTGTTGTAGCCACCTCTACCTTTATTTCCAGTCCAGCTTCCTTTGCCTTTCCTTTCGTTTGCTGACTGAGCCTGCAGAGCCACATCGTTCTTCGACTTGCCTGCAGCTCTTTCAGCCATTCTTTGTTCATGAGATTCAAGCGTCCCTTGAAGCTCTTCTTTTGTCAACTTCGATAAGTCCTTCGACTCTTCTATGGCTACCACGATGTGATCGAACTTAGGAGCCAAAGACCTCAATATCTTCGAAACAACAGCTTTTCTTGTTAACACTTCTCCACATATCTTGATTTGATTCACTAGTTTCGTAACTCTAGTGAAGAAATCAGTTATGCTTTCGCTATCTTCCATCTGAAGCAGTTCATACGTTCTCTTGTGAGTTTGTAACCTCACCTCTTTCACCTTTTCTGCACCTCCAAAAGACTTTTCAAGAATCTCCCAAGCTTCTTTTGAAGATTCTATATCACTAACCTTTTCAAAATTGTCTGGACTCAGACATTGATGGATTATAAAGAGAGCTTTATAATCTTTCTTCTTCAATTCTTTATGTGCGGCCTTTTCTTCCTCCTTCGCACCTTCTGCAAGCGGTTCTATCCCTTCTTTTACAAGATCCCAAAGATCTTGACAACAGAATACAACCTTCATCTGCTTGCACCAATTCTCATAGTTATCTCCTTTCAGAATTGGTTGTGTTGCTGGAAAATGCCCATTCGGATGATTCATTGCCATCGCCATTCTTCTTGCCTTGAATCGATTAACCGGGGCTCTAGATACCAGATGTTGGAATTAGATTCTCAAACCTTTGAGTAATTCCTTATCGTTAAAGATGACAATGAAGAAAAATAGGATTAGGGTTTGCGGAAATATTAAAAGAGAAGGAGAAATTATTTTCTGCAGAGTTTCTCTCTGCCCACAAACTGTGGAAATTCTGTTATTCACTTGCAACTGCAACTTCTGTGAATACAAGATAATGACTTGATTACAAACTAATGAGGGTTACTCCCTATTTATAGATTTAGGTTAGCTTTCTCCCTAAGCCAAAGCCCAAAACTATAAAAGCCCAAAATACCTATTTTGGAGCTAAATCAAATCTAATCTATTTTAAATCTAAATCAAATCTATCTAGATTTAAAAACAAACTTATGTGTAACAAACTGTTACACACTTCGACACACCTTGTGTTCGAGTAACAGCTTCGACACAAGGAATTACAAATTAACAAAAGTCATGTTGTAAGGTGAAATGTATCACTATACAAATAATTTTTAAGTTTTATCTCTAAATATTGTAGAATTTTTTAATCTTCTTAATATTCTTACAAAAATCAAACTTATAATAATAGTAATAATTGAAGAGAGTGTAAAAGTTGATGTATTGCAATGTGTTTTTTAGAACAAATGAATAAACTTTAAGAGGAATGATTTTATCATTTAATTTTTACTATACAAATAATTTTTAAGTTTTATCTTTAAACTAATCTGAATTTGGTGGAATAAACTAATGTCTTTTAGCTTAATGATTACTTACTTACGTTGATGAATTATTATTGTAAAAAAAAATGAAAATGTCAATCTCAGGGAAAAATGATTAAGTCGAGGTGTATAAGTGCATTGTTTGTTGTGAATAAAAAAGGAACACTCGAAAGAGATAGACGAAAAAGTCGTTTTATCTTTTTTCAATCACGATTATAAAAAGTGGGTGAAGTGTTTAGTTGAAATTTGAATGTACGAATTAAGTTCTATGGGAGATTAATAAGGATACACGTGTAAGTTTTTCTACTATTCACAATTGTATGTTTTTTTATTTTTCATGTAATCTAAAAATTAAATTGACTACTCATTAATAAAAGTTAAATAAAATAAAATTAGATATTAAAAAAATGTAAATCTTTTAGGCTAACCACCACAAGTTAAAACCAAATTAACATTATTTATTATTAATTATTATTATACAATGGAGAAAACTTATATTTTGTAGGTGTGATTTATATTATTTTCCAATAAAAATATTACAAGTGTAGTTAAATATTTTTTGGGGAGTAAAAAAAGGAGAGAATTATATATGTGTAGGAGAAAATTATACATCTATCATATTTTTATAGAAAAATAATATAAACCACACATAAAAAATTGTATCAAAGTTTACTCCTTTCACAATATCTTACTAATTGCATATCTTTAATCAATAAAAAAAATTTAATCAAAATACATTGACAGAGTAAAAATATTTTAATATGTCAGTTAATCACAACCATTGAATTATTTAAAAATTTAACTTTTATCATAACTTCCTTTAGAATAATGCATTTGAATAATTATAATAAATTGATGGTTTAAACACAATGTATAGTAATTAAATTCATAAAAAATTATAATATTTTTATACTTTTATAAAATCTAAATTAAAACAATATAAAGAAAATAAAAAATAACAATAGTTAAATAACAAGTTGACAAGCTCAACAATATTTTAAAAGGTCAAACATGCTTGTGATTAATTGACTTTGTATTAATTAATTAAAAAAATAAAAAATGAATTTTTAAATATAAACAATTAAAATATTTTCAAAATGGCATCATTTATTTTATTTTTAAATCTTGTTATAGCAATTTTTATTGCTAACAATTTTTTTATATAATTAATGTTGGGATTTAAAATACAATAACAAGATAAAAAAATCTATCAATCAAATTATACTTTTTTTTCTCACTTTTTGTTGCTGTTGTTTTTTAATAATTTAACATGTTTCTTTCTACAAGCTAAATATAATTTTTCAAATAACTAAATATAAAATATAACTATTTATTTAAAGAAGAGTTAAATGGTTATGCATGACAGTATAAAATAATTTTATACTATAATTTAAAATTACATTCTGATTTAGCGGGATACATGATCGTGATTGATCGACCAGAAATATATATTTTTTTTTTTTATAGAAAGAAAGCACGAGATGAAGTTAAAGTTTCCCAATACGTTTCTTTGAATGGCATAAAGTTTCACCATTACTTAGAAAAAGAATAAGTTTCACCAGTTGACTAATGCAATGTTTCTGTCAACAACAAAAACAAAGATGGTTTAATCCAGTGTATGCTATAAGCACTTTTTTCTACTTTTGTTGAAAAGCTAATTTTATCGTTCTCCTATGAATACTTTCGTTTGGGTTGGCAAACTTTTGTAATAAAGCTTTTTTTTCTAGGTTCGCTCAAAATATTTGTCCGTAGGTGTAGTTCCTAATTTTATTGATTATAAAGAAAATTCCTAATTTTATTATATTTAGGTTGAAAATGTGAAAACATTGATGATCATTTCTATGTTAGTTTAAATCTATTAAATATGTCAGCAATTGACATTGTTAAATTAATCATATTTGAAATATGATATTCACGATTACGATAGACGGTATCGTTAGATATGACCGTCTTTGAGAGCGTATAAGACAAATTATTGCATATAATTTAAAATTTGTCATGATGAAATGTGGTTAAATAGGACTTTGTAAAATATTTTCATAGTTAAATTGTACTTAAATAAAATCTCTATTTTTTATGATTAAAATGCAACTAATTTACATATAATTTCCCTAAATTTGAGACAATTATATTGTTAGATTGGACATCATTATCAAAGTTCAAACTTTTAATACTAACGATTGTGGTAGTCGAGCCAGTTAGGTTGGGGATATATGGATCTTTTAACCTTTTGAAGAGAACTGCCCTCTAACTTTATCTCTATCTCTCTCTATCTCTCTCTCTCTAAGATTCCTATCTCTCACATCATGTTTTTCCTTTTTTTACCTCCTCTTTCTCTCTTCCCTTTATCAAAATGGCCTAAAATTAGATCAAGTTAGAGGCTTCAAAGTTAGAGAATCTATTTCCTTATGTTAGACATCATCATCACCGATGTTCAAACATTGGTACACACAATTGTGATAATAGGCATTCTTAAATTGGATATCATTGTCAAAACTCGAACTCTAAAATTAACTGTTGTAGACTTGTAGTACTCATAGGTATGTGTGTGTTTATAGTGGGTTTTATGAATTCGTTTATATATCTTTAAAAAAAATCAAAAAATCTATTAGATTTTTTTTATCACAATCCATTACAAGATTTAAATTTCATATATTTGATTTTCCATGAATAAATTTTTTATAAAGATTGAAAGTAATTATTTTATTTTATGAAATATCTGAATTATTGGAGCATTCGATAGATAGGGACTTATAGTGGGATAGAAAGATGAAAATAGTATTGGGGTTTTCTTTGATGTTAAGATTTCTCTTCATCTTGAGTTTACCAACTACACGCACCAGTTTTCTACGTCCTTTTCTTTGAATAATTACATTATAAGATAATAACGTATTTGTACAAGTCATTAGAGTGCTGTTAAAGTCTAAACAAAGCATGATTAAAATGGGAAAACTAGACAATATTGACTTAGTCTAAAGCATTATTGAGTTTTATTTTCCATTGATAATGACATATCTTTTATTTTCTTAAGGTTTATATTATAAGAAAAAGAAAATAGTGTTAAAGCACAAGCAAGAGCCATTATATATTCAAAATATAGATCACATGGCTCTGGCTTATAGTAATGCTTGTATATTTTATTCGAACAAAGAGTAAACTTAAAAGCAAAAAACAAAAATATATAAGAAAAACAAACACATTGAGTAAATTTTGAATATTGGGTAAACTTTAAAAATCGAATCGAGGTTTAACTAAAAAAAATAAACAAATAACAATGATAATAAAATAAATAATTTAACAAAAAAAAATTGAATCAAGAACAAAATTTATAACTTATGTGCAAAGGAAATTTCTAACAATCTAACAAAATACTATCATTGACTATTTCAAAAAGAAAAAAAAAACATTGTTGTTTTTTTGACGGGTTTAAATATAAAAAAAGGCATAATCATGAATTGTTCAAAAAGAAAAAAAAAAACATTGTTGTTTTTTTACGGGTTTAAATATAAAAAAAAGGCATAATCATGAATTGTTGTCCGATGAAAGGAGCAACTTTTTAATCCACTGTCAACGAGTTTTAATAAGAGATATAAATATCACAAGTATTTAAGACAATTTCTTTATAGATCTTATGGGATGAAAATCTCCGTTGGAAATTCCAAAATACTCTTCGGAGATGCATCTCTGAAAAAATTGGGATTTTTGTTAATTCGGAGATGCATCTCCGAAAATTCCCAAACAAAATTGGGATTTTGGTTAATTCGGATATGCATATCCGAAAAAACCCTAAAAAATGGTTAGAGGTTTTTTCGGATATACATATCCGAAAAAATCCCAAAATATTAAAAATTTTGGGATATTGATTAATTTAGATATCATAAAATTGATATAATTTATAAGTTATGAATAATAATAATAATGATAATTATACGGTTGATATTTCTATTCTAATTCTAATTATAAACTAAAAAATAAAACTCATAAAAAATTTAATTATTTTTTGATAAATTTCATATTAATAATTACTAAAATTATAACTTATACACAACAATTATGATTATATAAAAAATAAATACATTGACAATCTCATAGTTGGGCAGTGGATTAACTTGGACGTTAGGATTGACATCCTTGAAGGTGAGCATGTTGCTTCGGACCAGTTTTTGCACTTCACTCATGAGAGGGTAACAATTTTCCACAGTATGACCAGTAGCATTCTTGTGGAAAGCACAGCGAGCACCTGCCTTGTATCAAAATGGTGGATTAGCAGGAGGAGGAGGAGGATCCCTCACTTGAACTAGATTTTTCTGAAGTAACATAAGAAGCAATTCCGTATAAGTCATCGGAATAGGATCAAAATGTGGATATTTCCTTTGTTGATTTTGTTGAGGAGCCTGTTGTCAAAGCTGTTGAGGCTGAGATTTCTGCACATTCTGAGGCGGAGCTTGGCTAACAACTAGAGTCACAGTAGCAATTTGTTGTGGATGATACCGTCTTTTCCTTTCTCTTGAGATGGCGCTCACAGTTTCTTCCTATTTCTTGGAAAAGTTACCACCAAATCTTTTAATGCCACTACTAGATAGTGATGAACCAGCTTCTTTAATCAGGCGGCCTTCTCGGATACCTTCTTCAAGCCGCATCCCCATGTTTACCATTTCAGTAAAGTCATTGGGAGCGCTTGCTACCATCTTCTCATAATAAAATATGCCTGGTGTCTTAAGGAACACTTTGGTCATTTCTTTTTCTTCCATTGGAGGAATGATTTGAACAGCTAGTTCACGCCATCTTTGCGCGTACTCTTTGAAAGACTCTTTTTCTCTTTGAGACATAGCACGAAGTTGATCTCTGTCCGGTGCCATATCAATGTTGTATTTGTACTGTCTGATGAAAGCTTCTCCTAGGTCATGGAAATTACGGATGTGAGTACTATCCAAACCCATGTACCATTTCAAAGCAACTCCAGATAAGCTATCTTGAAAGTAGTGAATTAACAAGCGTTGATCTTCCGTGTGCATGAACATTTTCCTTACATACATGATCAGATGACTGTGAGGACAGGAATTCCCTTTGTACTTCTCAAATTCTGGGAGTCTGAACTTGGTCGGAACTCTGACGCTTGGAACCAAGCATAAGTCATTTACTTCTTTTCCAAAGAGATCTTTTCCTCTAAGGGCCTTGATCTCTTTTTGCATTTCCAGAAATTGGTCTTCAAATTCTTCCAATCTTCCCATACCTTCAGAAGGAGAACCATGGAAAGCAGTGGTCATGACAGCCTGAGGAGTTGTTGTTTGTGGAACAAGAATCTGTTGTCCAGCCAATTGGAAATCCATCTCTATCCCATATGGTCTAGTGGTCGTAGGATTCGTCACAGGAATTGCAGGAATCTGAGCAGTCTCTATCTCGGAGATCACAATAGTCTGAGATTGGGTTGATGGCTGATTCTGAGCAGCCACCAAGTCTTGAACCATAGAAGTTAATCTTTCAATACCGGAGCATAGGACAACAACTTCTTCTTGCCACTCTTTGTTCATCAACCATACCATCTTCCATTCTTTGACGATTGGCGCGAGTATTATACCAATGCGTCAGCTTGACTTTCTGAGGAGATAAAGTGGAATGAATAAGACTCTGAATCAGATGTGAATGTGAGTGTGGTATGATGCATGCAATGCAAAAAAACTCTTTGTTTTAATTTCAAAATGTATCACAATATCTTTCAAGGATTTATTTAAGAGTTTTGTAAATATAAACACTATATAGTAACTTGAAAAAGAAATTTCATTCATTAATAATAAAGGGACAAGGCATCCTTGATACATATAAGGGTCATCGAGGGACAATCGAGGGTCATCGAAGTACCATTTTCGTTTGATAGCATACAAAGGGACAAGGGACAACCAAGTCGTAAACTACTTGCTAGAACCAGATTGAGAATCTATGTTCAGAATCTGGTTTTGATGATAACGGACTTATATTTTATGAAGTAACAATTTTATTACTAATGGTTTCATTTAGTGTGCAGATACTATGTTATAAATCTTATACAGGACTCATCATAAGAAGAGTACATCGACTACATCAGAAAGAACGTCAGAAGCTTCAAAGGAAGTGAACAAAAATCATGAACAAGAAGTCCTGTAGACTCAAAAGATCACACACTCAGAAGTTCTGAAGATATAAGCCGAAGAACTACAACGCAGTAACTTACAAAAGATAAATAGCAACAGAGTCACATGTGAATCAGAAGATAACCTTCAGCCCAGCAAGCAAAATAAAATAAAATACGAAGGATCAGAAATAAAAAGAAATCTGTTACAAACATCATCATTAGCTAAACAGCTACAACAACTAAAAGGAAAAACTCCCAAGGATGATTGAAGAAGCAACCTACATGCAGCACATTGAAGAAAACAAAAGCATGGTGGAAACACGTATACATTTATTACGCTTTCTGAAGATCAATATAACAAACATATTTGACAGATATAAAAAGAAGAAAGATCTCTTATGAAGATGAGTTTTTTTTCCGCAAGTGTTGGAGCGGTAAAGCGGCAAGCAACAAAAGTTTTGCAAGTATTTATCCGAGAATTTATCGTGTCCACAGAGATTGGTGCTACTAAACTGCCATTCGACGGATTCTTAGTTCTTGAGTTCGGGTTAAATGGGTTTTAAGTAAACAGGAAAATATAACATATGAACAAAAAAATAAATACATTCTTGATAGAGAATAACTTATCTGGTTTGAATCTAAACTACTCCTCACAAACTTAGATTTATCACTCCGCCGTACTCAATCTACAATACTCATCAGAATCACCACATATCCCTCACATCAATGTCCATTTCTGCAACACCGACGAGAGTTCAACTATATTGCTCTTTCGACGATGTCTCAACCGATCGAACAACACAGAGACATTAAACTCAGCTATTATATGGATGTTAACCCCAATCCTATGTCTAGAATCAAAAGCTAATAGATATCCCCCTAATCAAGATTTGTGATGTCTATTTCTACAACAACACAAATCCAAAGCATTTAAGCAAAAAGATCAGAAAAACACCGATTAATATTTGTAAAGCAAACTTTATACAACTAGTAGAAAAAGCAACAAACATCCATGGGTTTAGAGTAATTTACATACAAACTCACCAAAAGAGAAATACAAAGAGAAGAGAAGAAGAGGAACCAAACATTTCTTGGTTTGCCAACAGCAATCGATGAGAAATTCGACCTCCGATCATCCGATTACAAGCTCCAATGGTGTTTCCAAGCTAAATCTACCCAAAAATGACCTAGGATGAGTTGGGGTTCAAAAATACCCAAAACATAACCTAAAAAAAAAAAATCTGATTTTCGCCTATTTATGCAATTTAGAGTTCTGTACAGCGCGCGTTGCGCGCAGGAGCGCGTATCGCGCCCAACCTGTTGTCTTGAAAAAACAACTTTTAGTAAAAATGGCGTAACTTGAGAACCGTAACTCCGATTTGCGTCCGGTTCGAAGCGTTGGAAAGCTTATTAAATTTCCTATATAACAATGAATAAATGGCAGTCAAATTGATGGTTTTTATCATCCTCATTTTGAGCCTTAACCACCGAATGAATAATATTTCAATTAATTTGGGATTTTCCCAATTAATTTGAGATCTTCCCAAATTTCACTATGTTTTAACACTTCTTTAGATGTACCTACGGAAAAAATTAAATATTTTTTAAAATAAAAGTGCTTTTGGAGGCACATCTACGGAAGTAAGGGGCATAAATGAAATTTCACCGGGTGGCTAAGAGTGTCTCCAACGGTAGTTCTTTAATACCTTGCTCCAGCATGACACAACCCAAAAACCAATTTTCACTATTGGAGAGAGGAGTTCTTTCTCCAACTGGTGCTATGGTTGCATTAGGATGCAACGGTGCTTTGATAAAAATTAACAATAAAATATTCTTTTTTAATAGTGGGTAGTTATATATGAGTTAAAATTGTGGGGTCCAAAATGAGTTTTTTCAGAGTTGTGCTATTGGAGTAAAAATTGAGTGATTTACTTCAAAATAATGTAGCTTAAAGGGTTCCACAAAAAACCCAAAAATAGGTTGCACCATTGAAGATGCTCTAAGAGATTCAAGGAGTGGATTGAGATTTTCTCATAAAACAAAATATTAACAGAGAAAAAAAAAAGCGGAAAAGCTCCAAGAAGGAAATACTAATTTAACAATTGAAAAAAAAAACTTAAAATACCTTGAAGAAAAATATTGAGTATTATTACAACACAAAATAAAGCAAGGCGCTTACTTAGGGAAGATAGTATGTTCTAAATCCTTTAGAATTCTTGAAATTTATTATGAGGAATGTTTTTCATACATCCAAATCTTATATCAATACTTACATCCAACACTATTTACCGTATTTAAACGGTGAATAGTATTTTTTAAAAATAAAAAATATATTTGTGAACAGTTAAATATTATTATAATAATAAATGAGTTTTTATTTCTTTTAAAATTATTTAGATTAAAAAATACTGATATAAAATTGTGTCATTAACCAACTTCATAACGTTTTTAACCAACATTTTAAATTTTATTAACCAAGTTTATTCTACTACTAAAAGTTATTTTTTTTTAATATCTGAGTGTTTATTATCCAACTTTATAACTTCATTAACCAACATTTTACACTTCATTAACCAATTTAATCACTTTACTAATCAACTTTTTACTTTTCATTAACCAACTTTATTTTACTATTAAATTATTTTTAACATTTTGGCGTTTATTAACCAACTTGATCACTTCATTAACTAATTTTTTATATTTCATTAACCAATTTTGTTATTGTTCACTGTTCACGTATATGTCACTATTCATAAAATATCTTTTTATTAAAAAAACATTGTTCACTATATAAATACAATGAACAGTATTGGATGTAAGTATTATTGTAGAAATTGGGTATAAGAATACCATTACTCATTTATTTAGTATGTGTACTAATTGAACCTCAGAAAGGTTCTATCACGATAATTAGATTTTGCAATTTATTCTCCAATTATTGGTAAACAACAGTTCAAATAAACATATGAAAACGCATAAATAACATGAATCAAAAGCCTTTATTCATATACATTTATCAACTATGGATTATATATCATGAAAGTAACCAAAATGAAAATATGGTTACTTAACTTTCACAACAAACGTTTACACACTTATTATTAACTAATTAGTATTAATTAATCAATCAAACTTGCATCTTCAACTGGCAGTAAAACCTTTTTATGAATTCTTCCGCTGCCTTATCAATCTGGTTGTCCTTCTCATCATCATCATCTCTTAAAGGAAAAGGCGAGTCAGTCACTCTCAATTGCCTCATTGTTGGACTACGCTCGAGTCCGGACATAGCTGGAAATGCTTCTACAATCGCTTGATCATTGTTAAGAATATTTAGTATTGTCTTCATTGCGCTCATATTCATGGCCTCGTCAACTGGTGTAGGCGGTACCTTAGTAGAAGTGAAGGAGTTATGAGAGTGACGGTATAGATGGAGCCTTTGTGGTGATGATGGAGGTGGAACATTAGTTTGGCAATGGCTTTTCCGGCAAGCTTGCCGCTTTGAGCATCATGTTTAGATCTGTCATTACTTTGCCCTTTGATAATTTTTTTCTCAACATGAAGAAGGCCACACGGACCATACTCCACACTCTTTTTGATATCACTGGTAGATTGCTTTCCATTGTTTTTTTTTTTTATAGAAATTGTTTGTTTGTCTGAAATAATATGAGTGTGTAATATTGAGAGAAAGTGAGATGAAGAAATTGATTTGATTTGAGGACAAGAGGGAGAAAGGTGATGAAGATATATATAGTGAGGAAAGGGAAAGGAAAATGAGAAATGAATATTGAATATTGAATCAGAACATTATTTGGAAAAGGCTATGCTTTTTGGAGAGGACAAAAGAAGTGCATTACTCACTCAATATCTTAAGATTGGTGGTATCTTACTCAACTAAAAATTATTCTAAATTTAAACACTTGATATTGTTTATTTGCCCAATACCAACACTTTTTATCTTTACATATCTTCAAACTTATTTGATAGCTTAATTTACCAAAAAGACTTATTTTACAACAAGTTTTAAAATACTTGACAGAACATTCACCGATAATGTGACAATTATAAAACATAGCCATATCTGTTTGTGAATATTTTCTCATATTTGCTTTTTCTGTACTAAATAGTTATTACATTTGTCTTTAAAATCTAGGTTAACTCTTGGTTAAGAATGTCTCTGTCTAGTTAGTGGAAAACACATGATAATGATCATACTATAAGTTTTCTATTACTTAGGAGTGGAAAACTCATCATAGCAACTCAATAATTTGCCACGCACACCTACCCTTTTATCCCTCTTTGGCTTTTTAATCACTTTTCTTTGGGTTGTATCTGAAATTTGGATAACGATGACTTTCTAGATAATTACCCTTCAGTCTCTACTTTGTAGTACAAAAACTATCCATCATAGTAAGTAATAGCTTTCACCAAAGGTTTTGGAAGAAAAAAAGTATGTGTAACATACATTGCATCTAAAATGTTACCCATTATTTAGCATCTTTTCTCTAAATATGGTGGTTCAATGGATTTTGAAGTCTAAATAAAATTTTGCATCAAACCCGTTTAAAATCTAATTTTTTTCTTCGAAACACATTTTTTTAAGGGTTAAGTATGTTTTTATCCCTATAAATATTTCAAATTTTATTTTTAGTCCCTATTAAAAAAATGACATATTTTAGTCTTCATAAAATTATTATGCATGTAGTTTTAGTCCCTACTGTTAAACTGATGTGTATTTTTAAATAATTATTTTACAAACATATTTAGAACGTTATAAAAAGTTCCTCAAAAAAAGAACTCAAAATTTGATTCCTAAATCGAGATTTGCATTACTTTTATCATTATCTTTTAAAATTTAAAAAATCCATATTTAATTCTTTTCATTTTAAAAAATTATATAATTTGGTAAAGAAATATTTTATAATATTTTAAACATGTATGAAAAAAATTATTCAAAAACTTAAATTTTAAGGGTAATGAAACAGTTTTCAAAATTTTAAAAAATAGTAGGGACCAAAACTGCATGCATACAAATTTTAGAGGAACTAAAATATGTCATTTTTTTTAATAGGAACTAAAAATGAAATTTGAGATATTTATATGGATCAAAAATATATTTAACCCTTTTTTGATTAGTGAAGCACATAAAGTTTTTACGATCGATTTTATTAGTCTTCTAGAACATTTTAATGTGTTCTTGAAGATGATGTGCTAAAAGGTTGCGACAACAGATCGAGAGTGTTTTCATAAGAGTTGTAGTAAGTAGAAATAAATAAAACTGTTTTTTTTTTAATGTTCTCTTTAAAAATATTAAGAGCGTTTTCATAAATAAATAATATTTTTTTTTTATTTTCATCATTATCTGTCCTATTATCACAATATCTATTAGTGAAGAGTTTGTATCAAAGAAGTAAAAAAAGACCATAGTAAATGTTTCACTTATATATTTAATGGTACATTTTATTTGAGATAGGTAGCTAATTTTTTATTGACTTGATAGCGAACACAAATGTCTAAAAAAAATTGTGCCAGGTTGTCTGATAGTGAAATATATGAGACTATCAATCATACTTATATATTTAATGGTATTGATGTTGTTGTTGTATTTTTTTTTAATAAGCTTTCTATATTATCAATCAAAGGAAATGCTATTGCTTTTTTCCGTTGGACAACATATATTTATAGTATATTAAATCGGAATCACACATTATCTCGAAGATACTACAACAATTTTTGTGCATCATCTAAATTTCGGTGGCACCCTCCAAAACTCTTGTTCACTACTTAAAGAGAAAAAGTACATACTTTTTCTCTATGAAAGATCATGGGTTTGAATATCGACAAAGACAAAAATAACTTTTTAGGATAATTGCAGCTTCATGTTCTAAGTCGTCTAAATTTTCAGGATCAATAACTTTACTACGTATAACATTAAAGAATAAGCTCAATCATGAGATTTTAAGTCAACTAACTTGAGATCATTCATTGTCACAAGTTTCTTCACATTTGATGAGTATCTTAGGGGAAGTTTGATACTGTGCAAGGATTCGCAAAAAAATTTTTTTAGCCAGAGTGTGACATGCTGGGGGAAAATATGTTCTATTTCTTATTTCTTTTGGGGCTAACTCTTGTTGTATACCCATTACAACCATATCTTCGCGGGATTTCTTAGTATTTTTTTTGTCTTGCCTTTAATGTTGAGAAGTGTACCAATTAAACTATCGCATACATTTTTCTCCACATACATCTCATCAAGACAATGTCTTACATCTAGACTAGACCAACATGAAAGATCAAAGAACACATACAAGTTAACTGATACCGTTAGAAATAACAACTAAAACTGTCTATCCAAACTACAAAAACTCTAAAACTCACCTCTTACCGTCCACCCACCTCTTACCTTAAGATTAAATAGTCTTAACACATATGACATTCTTGTAAAATTTTGGCATCCCAGATACAACTAATATTCTAGGTCTCTTTGCAAAGTCTCTACCACATCATCTTTCTTGAAAGCATCTACTCTCATATTAAGAATCAAGTCTTCTAAAGTATCATTACAAAAATTTTTATCTTCAACTGTATGTGATATAGGTGTATTTTTTGTCACTTCACCATGTCATACCCATTTCGTGTAATTTTGAATAATTTCATCACAACCTAATTGATTGAATATATCTTTCTTTGGATGTTTTTTTTTTTGTATTAAAGTATTTTTTACAAGGACACCAAAATATTCCATTATTCTTAGAAAGGTTTTTTGTATCACTCCATTGTCGCACTCTTTACTTAATTTATTGGTTTTCATCCAACTACGATCCAAAATCACATCCAACTTTTGAAAATAAAATAAAAATATAGCCAACAAAAACGACAACGACAAAAACAACAAGACAAAACATTATAAAGGAGAACTTGTACATACCGAAAATGTGATGGGTTGGGATGATATCCGAGCTTCCTTCCTCCTTGGTGAAGAATGATGTTCTTTCGTTGGAAGGAGAAAAATAGTGTTCTTTTGCTAAGTCTCGAATGGTGAATGAGCTTGACTTAACATTAACTCTGAGTGAATAAAAAATTTAGAGAGTTTTTATCTCGGTTTCGCTAAAAACCGAGGAAACATATTCGACATAAAACCTATAAAATATAAAGGCTACTTTTTGGTTCCAAAATGAATAAAAATTAGAGAGATTCTATCTCGGTTTATTTAAAAACCGAGGGATAACATCCGACGTAAAATGTATTAAAAATAAATATACCTTTTTGGTTATAAATAAAACATAAAATTGCAAGAGCTAGAAATCGAAGCTCAAAACCTAATAAACTAATTATGTCGATTTGGATAAAAAAATTGAGGGAAAAAATTGATTTTTTAAAAATGAAACATGACGCTCGTAGGACCTATACCCTTGATTTTCTATTGTTCGAGGTGAAAATTTTATCGTGAAAAAGTGTTATTAGAAGTAGTGAAGCGAATATTTATTTTATTTATCTAACATTTTTTTGTTCTTATATTAGAAACAAATAAATACAAAAAAATACAAAAGCCATAGAAATTTTTTTGCACCCAACATTTTCTCTTTCTCAAGATTTCAATGCAACGAAGATCCATCATTTATTCTTCATTGACAATGATGACGATGAATCAGATTTAAAATTTGTTATATATTTTTACTTTAATATTATGTCTAACCAATGTAATACTTCATTTAAACAATGTAGTTTCTAAACAAATTAATTAATTGATATTCTATGCAAATAATGTAATGAGTTATTTTTAAAAAATTATTTTTTTAAGGATTTAAGTTATTAACCGAGAGAGGTATGTGACGCTAGTTTTAGAAAAATAAAAAAGTTATTGTTGGAGATCAAATCAATGATCATTTCAACTATCCCTTAGTTATTCAAAAACTAAAGAATTAAGTGGCAAATTATTATGACGTCCTTCGTTACTTCATCTTTATAACCGAGATAAAATCAAATTCGTGTTCGAGGTTAAAAGTGCTTTTTGTTGTAGTGATATGATTACAACACAAAATTCTGCAAGGTAATTGTGGAAGATAGTATATCCTAAATCCTTTTGATTCGTTGAAATTATTGTTTTAGTACACAGATGTGTACAAAGGATACCTGAGAAAGATTCTATCATATTAGCTAGAGTACATAATACAATCCATCAATTTATTCTATTAATTTATAGATTTTATAATTTATTCTCTAATTATTGATAAGAAACTGTTAGAATAAACATATGTAAACACATAATTAAACATGAATAAATACATTTATGATTTATCAATTCTGGATTATATATCTACCATTGTTACTTAACATTTACAACAAAAGTTTACACACTCATTATAATGTAATTGACAAGGTGTAGATTGAATTAGTATTAATTAATCGCCCAATCTTGCTTCCTCAACTGGCTGTAAAACCTTTTTATGAAATCTTCCGCATCTTTATCAATCTGGTTGTCCTTCTCATCATCATCTCTTAATGGAAATGGAGAGTCAGTCACCCTCAATTGCCTCGCTCTTGGACTGCCCTCGAAAATGGACAATGCTGGCGACGCTTCTACAATTGCTTGATCATTGTTAAGTGTATTCAGTATTGTTTTCATTGAGCTCATAGTCATCGCCTCATCAAATGGTGTAGGCGGTGCTTGACTGGAAGTGAATGAGTTGTGGGAGTGGCGGCTTGAGGTGGAGCCTTTGTGGTGATGATGGAACATTATATTGGCAATGACTTTGCCGGCAAGCTTTCCCCGACGTTTGAGCATCATGTTTAGATCCGTCATTACTTTACCCTTTGATAATTTTTTTCTCAGCATGAAAAATGCCACACGGACCATACTCCAAACTCTCTTTGATATTACTGGTACATTGCTTTCCATTGTTTATTTTTTAGACTGAAATAGTATGAGAAAGTGATTTTGAGAGAAAAAGAGATGAAGAAATGGATTTGATTTGAGGACAACGGGTAGAAGGGTGATGAAGATATATATAATGAGGAAAGGGAAAGGAAAATGAGAAATGAATATTGAATCAGAGTATTATTTGGGAAAGGCTATGCTTTTTTAGAGAGGACAAAATAAGTGCTTTACTCACTCAGTATTCTTAAGATTGGTGGTTATCATAATGTGTCAATCTTACTCAACTAAAAATATTTTACGTATCTTCAAACTTATTTGATAGCTTAATTTACAAAAAAGACTTATTTTACAACAAGTTTTTAAACACTTGATATTGTTTATTTGCCCAATACCAACACTTTTTCTTTTTACGGATCTTCAAACTTATTTGATACCTTAATTTACCAAAAAGACTTATTTTACAACAAGTTTTACATAATGTGACAATTATAAAACATAGTCATATCTGTTTAAGAATCGAATCTAGATTAGCCCTATTAATTTTATTGAATATATTTTTCTCATATTTGTTTTTCTTACTAAATAGTTATTACATTTGTCTTTAGAATCTAGGTTAACTCTTGGTTAAGAATGTCCTCTGTCTAGTGAGTGGAAAACACATGATACCAACTCAATAATTTGCCACGCATACCTACCCTTCTATTTCTCTCTGGCTTTTTAATCACTTTTCTTTGGGTTCTATCTGAAATTTGGATAACGATGCTAATCTGGATAATTACCCTTCAATCTCCACTTTGTAGTACAAAAACTATCCATCATAGTAACAGCTTTCAATAAAGGTCTCAGAAGAAAAAAGTGTGTAACATACATTGCATCTAAAATGTTATCCATTTTTTTAGCTTTTTATCTCTAAATATGGTTGGTTCAATGGCTTTTGAAAGTCTAAATAAAATTTTACATGAGACCTTTTTTAAATTAAATTTTTATCTTCAAAACACCTCTTTTTTAATTAATGAAGCACCGGTATAAATTATGTTCGGAAGAGTTTTTAAGATCGATTTTATTAGTCTTCTAGAGCGTTTTAATGTGTTCTTGAAGATGATAGTCTTGATAATAGATCAGGAGCATTTTTATAAGAGTTGTAGTAAGCAGATAAAATTTTATATATATATATATATATATATATATATATATATATATATATATATATATATATATATATATATATATATATATATATATATATATATATATATATATATATATATATATATCTTTAGTCAGCATCATAATATCTTACTAGTCAAGAGTTTGTATCGAAGGAGTAAAAATGGTCATAGTAAATGTTCCACTTATGTATTTAATGATACACTTTAGTTGTGCTAGGTGGATAATTTTTTGATTGAGTTGATAGCGAGCACAAATGTCTGCAGAAAAATAATGTCAGATTGTCTGGCAGTGAGATACAAGAGATTATCAATCATACTCATGTAGAGGGCTTTGATCAATAGTTACTATTGTTCATCTTTTGATCTTTTGAAATGAGTGGCAACAAGTGTGTGTTTGTGCGTGGCATTATGAAACCAAATTTTTCCACAATGTTTTTAGCATTCTTACTTTGGAAAATAAAGATGACATCTTTCATTTGTTTCACTTGAAAGTCAAGAAAATAGATAAGTTCGCCAACTATGTTCATCTCAAATTCAACTTTCATTTGTTGAAAAAAATGATTCATCATATATTGCTTTGCATACCCCAAACACAATATCGTCAACATATCTGAGCTATTAAAAGATTCTCATTGTCCTTCTTCACAAACAACGTTTGTCAATTCCTCATCAGACACAACCATACACACATAGGCGAAGCTTGGGCCCGGCTAGGGTGGGCCATTGCCCAGGCTGTGGCCCAATTTTTTTTGAGCTGGAGTGAAAAAATAAATATTAAATTAAAAAAAATAAGAAAAAAAGTGAGAAACTAAACCAGAAAAAAAGAGATAGAGACGAAATATCCACCGCCGCAGCACAGTATTTTGGACCGCGATAACAACACTACCCACCGGCACCGCCTCCTCCACCGACGTTTTCTCAACCTTCGTCGATTCGGTAATCCTTTTTCTCCATTAATGTTTTGACTTGCTAATTTGCAAGATTTGTGAAATTTTTTACTGTTTGCAATTGATTTACCTTTTGATTTGAATGAATTTGAAGTGAAATTGAAAGAGGGTTGAATAATTTTGTGGTGATGGTGTTGTTGTGGAGATGAAGATAAAGGTGTTTTTGTGGTGAGTGGTGACTATGTTGTTGTGGAGAAGAGATGAGATTGCCGAAAAGTATCATTGTTGTGGACTTGTGGTCTTGTGGAGAACTTTCATTTTTCAGTAGCTAGCCAATTCAAAAGAAAGAGAAGAAAAAGTATACTACGTGGCAATATATAATGTATTATCTATATATAAATTATCTCAACTATAAGTAATATATAATGTATTAATATCTTCCATTTTAATATTATAGTTTTAGTTATTAAAAATTTATAGTATTAAAACTATATTTTCTATTTTCTATTTTAATATATATAAATGTTCTTGTTTGAATGCAATATTCCACAATAGTTTTATCGGGTTTATTATTATTAATTGTTTGATTTGTTTTATTCAATGACAGAGGTGGGGAGATTTTTGATTGATTGAGAACGTATTGAGAATGTGAATGTTGAGCAACTGAAAGCTGAATTACAATCACTATCTAATAATGTGATTGATGAGTTTAATCCAGATGAGATTGTGCGTGATCCAGGTCTTAGGAAACAAATTAATGATTATGCTCCGGTGAAGGGCAGAAGGGAGGACTATCACTAATCTTCATCATTACCGTGCAGAGATTTTTTATGTAGCTATTGACAAAATATGTGTCGAGATGGATCAATGCTTTAGTGAAGGAAGTCACATTATTCTTGATTGCTTCTCATGTCTTGACCCCATGAACTCTTTCTCCAAGTTTGATGTTGATAAGCTTGCCCGTCTTGCTGATATTTATCATGAAGACTTTTCGGATGATGACCGTGGAACAATAAGGGATCAACTTGAAACTTATGTTCTTTAAGTAAAAAGAAATGCTTCATTTTTTACTTGTGAAGATGTTCAAAGTTTGGCTTTGAAGATGGTTCAAACTGAGAAACATTTGGTATTTCCATTGGTTTACAAACTTATTGAGTTAGCTTTGATATTACTGGTGTCGACAACATCCGTTGAAAGAGCCTTTTCAGCAATGAAGATTATCAAGTCTAAATTGTGCAATAAGATCAATGATGTGTGGTTCAATGACTTGATGGTATGTTACACTGAGTGGGAGATATTCAAATCACTCGATGATATTGATATTATTCGAACATTCACCGCAAAAAAGTCTCGAAAAGGACATTTGCCTCGTGATTTTATTTAACATCCTATAGTAAGGTTATCCTTCACCTCTTCAATTCTGTTTGATGAGTATTTATATATTATATACAATAAATTTGCGGTATATAAATTTTTGCCCAGGCTTTATAACTTTTCTGGCTTCGCCACTGCATACACAATAAGATATTTTGTGAGTCTTTCATACCAAGCCATGGGGGCTTGTTTGAGGCTATAGAGAGTTATTCTTAGCTTGTACACATGATTAAGAAGGCATTCATCAATAAATCATTTAGACTGCTCAACATAGACTTCCTCATTCAAGTACCAATTATGTAACCACTACTATAAAAAGAACCTTTTACCACGACTAAGAGATGGATTTCCCCAAGGATGCTAGCCCGTGGTAACAAATGGTATAGTAGTATATACTCTCTTTAATCACCATTATGTCAAATAAGACCTTAGATAGTATTTTTTTTATATCTTAGACACCGCTTTCAAGCGCTGTCTATTCTAAGGCGGCTAGCGTAAGTCTCTTCAGACATAATTTTTCGATACTTTCTTATAAAAGTGTTGGTGTCAGGCATTATCAGGGAGCGCTTTCTAATAAAAGTGTTGTGTAATAAGCGTGTTTTATATATACTTTAAGCAACATAGATTCTCCTGACGTATATACTTAAAAAATACAAAGGGATTGGGCAATGATAATTATTTTTTCAACATCAAATTTGTGTTTAAATTTTCATAATCATAGATTAATAATATATTGTGATAAATAAGAACTACATTACACGAAAATATAATAAGAAACTTTTTAAAGTAATTAAAATTTGCATAAACTTCATAATCCCTTTTATATAATTTAAAAGTACATATATGCAAAATAGTGATAACCTATATCTTTTTAAAATTACTTCTTTTTAAAAATCAGCAAATAGTATTACTAATAAATTATCAAATATGTACAAACCAATGCCAATTATGGCCTCAAGAATAAACTAACTATCATTATTACAAATTGAACAACCATCATCGCTCACTATTTTTCACATTGGCCTTTATCACATCAATGTCTAGACTGTGTCTTCTTCCAAATCATTCATTTTTATGTATCTTGCACATAAAACATTTAAACTATCTTTAAACCAAGACATTACTTAGAAAATATTAAAATAAATTTGTTTTCACAGAAATAAAAGTTTTAATTAACGAAACTCGGTGACATATTGAATTCCTAAGCGGAAAAAACCCGCATTTCTAAAGTAGTCGAAGGATACTAAATAAATAAACTTAATAGATAATGCAATTGATTTATTACTAGGAAATTATTTCCCGTCTCTTTTTATTTCATAGGAAAACCCTTCTTTCCCGCAATCGTGCAACAAGCAAAACATCGATCAAACTTGAAACTCCACATTTGCACCTAAAATGTTGGTTGTAAGGGGTCAACTTCCATAATCCACAATCACACAAGAAAAAAAAAACCTAAACAAGGAATTAAGAATCATAAAAATATGAATATACCATTTATTTTTTCAAAATATGGATTCTCAACCACATTTAAAGATTACCACGAGCAAGATCATTTTTTTCTTGCATTAACAAATTAACTCGCGTCCACGTGCGGAAATTAACTCGTCGTCCTCCAATTTATTCGTTTTCGATAATTTATTTATGAATTAAAAAGAGAATATTAAAATACACACAAAAAATGTAAGTTTTAAAATCATACAAAAATAAAATTACCTAAAATCACAATATAAACTACATGAAAAAAGTAGTTATGTTCATCTGGTTATTTTGGCGTTGATTTTGTCCAAATCAAAGTTATAGTAATGAAGATAAGAACAAAACAATGGTGTTAATTAATCCGGAAAAATAATATTTTAAATGAGGTAAAAGAAAGATGAAAAATAAAATGAAATTACATACAGAAATTTCAGACGAAACGGAGAATATTTTTTTACATCTGATTTGATTTTGAAACCAAAAGTTCTTTCATTTATTAACCTTCATGTACTATTCCTCTCACTTTTTTTGATTAAATTCTTAGAACTTACGATTATTGTGCTCTAATACATTAGGATTTTCTTTTTTCTTTTTTTTCCTTATTTATTTTTTTGTTAGTTAATTGATTTATGAATCTAGCTGGTTTATTTAGTAACTAACACCCATTTAATTTTAATCTTTTTTCTTTTTTTTCCTTATTTATTTTTTGTTAGTTAATTGATTTATGAATCTAGCTGATCTATTTAGTAACTAACACCCATTTATTTTTAATACTAGCTACAATTAAATTACATGATTTTACTTATTTATACTATTCCATTAAAAAAACTATTAAATTAATTATATTAAAATAATATCATATTTATTAAAATAATAGACTAAAAAATATAATATTAACATTTTGAGAATATATTTTTTTAAAATATAATTAGTGATACTTTTGAAGTTTTTAATGTCAATTTTTTATTATATAATTAGTTTAATTTTTTAAGCTTTTAATGTCAAATTGTATTTAAATTATAATAATTAAATAAATTTTTAAAGTTTAGAAAAAACTTGAGAATATATTTTTGAAAATATAATTAGTGATATTTTTGAATTTCTCAATGCCAAAAGTCCGTTAATATATACTATGTATTGGAGAATTTTAACTTATCTTTCTTTTATTGTTGTCCAAGCTTTCTTTTATTATTGGAATCTGAAAAACAGATCGGCTGATTGAAGAAATATTATAGCTAATATGTCTTTTGTGATTATGCATATTTATAGGGAATGAAATTCTCCGTGCGAACTATTTTTTTTAATCTTGGTGGCACCTCCCATATGCTAATTATTTTTTACTCCATTCCAATTGATATTATAATTGAACTTGTAAAAATAGACTTGGTTTGCCTTTTTTAGGTTTGTCTCCTTTTGAGAGAGTATTGGCCTATTTCCCCTTCTCTTTTCGTGTAACGTACATTTTATTTTTTATGATATAATCTTCACTAAAATAATTTATCTCTTCTGAAACGTTTGGGAGATTCAAACCTTCTCATACGATAAAACTTTAATATTATAATAATTAATTTAAAGTTTTAAAATTTTTATTGTTAATTTTTTAAAATTAACAATCAGTTAAAACTTTAGAGTTTTTAGAAAAAATAAATAATTAAAAAATGTTTATTTATTTGTCTCATTTATCAGGTGGCAAATTAAATATAAACTATTTTTCTTATTTACTATTATTAATAGTAATAATAATTAATAATATATTTTTGAATAGTTAATAAAAATAGTAGAGTTATATTGCAAATATAAGAGGAAAACAAGATAAAAATAAAAAATAAAAATTGTAACTAAAACTAATTTTGAAAAATTAGTGTGATTACATAAAATGTGATTTATTATTATTATTATTATTATTATAAATATTTAAAATTAATACTTTTGATTTTAAACAGCGCCTTTAAAAACAAGCGCTGATAAAGGCACGTTAATATATTTGCATTAGACAGCACTTTCAAAAATAAGCTCTAGTAAAAAGGCGTTAATATTTTTAACATTAAACAACGCTTTTTTTAATAAGTGCTGGTAAAGAGGCATTAAAATATTTTCGGCATTAGACATTGCTTTCAAAAATAAGCGTTGGTAAAAGGGCATTGATTTTTTTAACATTAGATGGTGCTTTCTAAAATAAGTGCTGGTAAAGAGGCATTAAAATATTTTTGATATTAGACAATGCTTTTTAAAATAAGCGCTGGTAAAGAGGCGTTAATATTATTCATTAGATAGCACTTTTAAAAACAAACACTAGTAAAAGGGCGATATTAATATTTTTACATGAGACAACGCTTTTAAAAACAAGTGCTGATAAAGGCGTGTTAATATTTTTTATATCAGACAACACTTTCATAAATAAGTGCTGGTAAAGGTGCGTTAATATTTTTGGCATTTAATAACATTTTCTAAAACAAGCACCGATAAAGGGGCATTAATAAATTTTCAATATTAGACAACACATTTTTGTTTATTTTCTGGCGTTGTCTAATGTTCTATTTAAGGCACCGCTTTTCTTAAATTATAAGTGATATCTAATGTAAAATTTAAGATAGTGTTTTTTTTTCATTTGACGTTGTTTAAGAAAAAGCTGTGTAATATATAATATTAAAAAATAAAAAAAATATTAAGCATACATCAGCGCTTATATAATAAAGTGCTGTCTAATATGGATACATTAGCCAGCGCTTATTTTCGAAAGCACTGTCTATTATTCCCTTGTGTTTTTTACTTGCGCTTTTATAAATAAACGTTTGTAAAAGGGTGCTGCCTAAACACTCTTTTAGCATAGTGCACAGGCACGTAGCCGTGGTAAAAACACAATAACGCATAACATATCACTATGGTTATAGAAAGTAACAGTAGTAAAAAATAGAGGTTAGTGTTTAAATATCCAACGCCAATATTTTGAGAGATTTGTCAACATTTCATCACGGTTGAACATTTCAATCGAAGTAAAATACTTATCGTACAACATTTCACCACAGTAATACCTTCCAACCATTGTGATATGTTCACATGAGTTTATTAAAAACATATTTGGAAAGCTTATTTCACCGACTGCTCAATAAACATATAACTTTTATATCTGTTTTAGAAATTAATAATATGGCAAACTGAGATATATTAGAAGAACAAGTTACACTAATCATTATTTTGAGTTTTCTACAATCCTTTATCCGTATCTCACCTTTTAATAGTAATAATTAAGTTTAATATTTCTAGTTGTTCAATCAAAACTTCCTTATTACTAGTTCATTTTGCAAAATATTAAATACTTTATTGAGTTCATGAATCTAATTCCTTGATTCAATCATCATTTGTGTTTTAATCTCATGAATATGCAATAGCATATCATCATCTAATGATATTTTATGGATTAATGTAGCAGCTGCATGATTGAATCTCTTGGATGTGGAGAACATTGACGAAACTGATCAAAACCATTATCAGTAAAGGAGGTCTGTTAATAAAGAGTATATGATTCAATCTCAAACAGGGTAACTATTGTTGCTAGAGTTGCAACAGTGAAAGTTGTTTAGAATAGAATGTGTTAAAAAATTTGCAATTGCATTGAAATCAATTTTCTTTTTAATTTTAGAAAGATAACACTCCATTTTCATTTGGAGATTCTTTGTTTTTCTATGACATTATCTACAAATTTTCCTGAAGAATACGGGCATAAGTTTTCTGAAGATTTCCTAAGAAACTAATTGCGGTTTTATCTAAGGATCTTTTAAATATTTACCCCCAAAGAAATTTAGTTAAAAACCAGGAAAGAAAGAAATTTTTTTCTCCGAAAAGTTACTTGCATCCGCAAATAAATCCGAAGAAAAACAAGAGTATTTTTAAGAGTGAATCTTTTTACCATTATGTTTTATGTCAATATTTACCAAAAATAATTAATTGTTGTGTAGATGATCTAATATCAGTCAGAATGGAAAATTTGATTTGTTATAAATTCCAACTCATGATCATTCTTTAATTTTGTTGTTGTTGATTATTGTAGAACTCTTTCTCCTGTTTTGTTCCTTAGCATGCCTAAAATAAAAAGCAAATGCAATCACATCAATGATATTTACTTATTAATTATAACTTTAACAAGACGTTGGGAACTTCCAGAAGCTATAGCTATATACCCATCTGATCTTCCCATCAATCTCCCGCAAACCTTAAGAAATTGGCTTTAAGGGCTGCCACTTATGTGAAAAACCTTTTTTTAATCGATTTGAATAAAGAAAAAGAGAAAAAGAAGAGTGTGTGTGTGGAAGAAAAAGTAAATGTTGAGAAAGGCAACAAAATTTTGGAGGGTCCAGCTAGCAATAGAACTCTATAAACATGTTAGTGGAATCATATTATGATAGTGAAGTACAATTCAATTTAACTTTAAGCCGTATCAGGGTCGCCAATCACATTAATCAACAAATTGTTTGTCATATACTGTACCTAAATCTTTTCAAATCACCATACTGACTACAGTCACACAATTATGACTGTTCAAAAACTATGAGCCAAACCGAAATACCAAATCGAACCAAACTGATATTAATATACAATTTGTTAAACTAGTTAGGGGTGTTCGTGGTGCGGTTTGGGCGGTTTTGACAAAAAAATCATCCGAACCGCAAGAGAAAAAATAGTGCGGTTTGGTTTGGTTCGGTTGGCTTTTAAAAAAAATCCGAACCAAACCAAACCAAACTAATGCGGTTTGGTTCGGTTGGCTTTTAAAAAAAATCCGAACCAAACCAAACCAAACTAATGCGGTTTGGTTCGGTTCGGTTTGTTTGGTTTTTTACAAATATTCTATTGAGTCATACATACACATATAGATGACAAGATAATTTTGTATTTAGACATTCATACACTATCAAATAACAACAAAACTCGTCGTATTTTGACAACAATTTTCCATCTAATATGTAAAAATTAAATTAGACAAAAGTGGAATATTAAACATAAAATAATATAAAAATTATTATAATGAAACAAGAAATAGAAGAGACGGAAAATTAGTGAAGGTGAAAAAGAAAAAAAAAAGTGTTAGAGATTAGAGAAGAAGATGTGCGATAAAAACGAAACTGAAATACGAAATATTTACATAAAAATGAGAAGGTGAAAAAGAAAGAATATAAGAGAGTAGAGATTATAGAAGAAGAGGGAAGATGTATGTGACAAAGAAGGTGCGATAATGTTATTAGAGATCTGAGAAGATCGGGACTGAAATTATATGTGTAAGGATGAGAAAATTGTTCGTAGTCATAAGGCTAATGTATAATAGGTTTAAGTTTGGATTGGATGTGAGTTAAGTAAAATTTAGGTTGTAACATAATGCAGTTTGATTCGGTTTGGTTCGGTTTACAAAATACAAACCGCAACCTGAACCGAACCGTGCGGTTTTGTTAAAAAATGACCCAAACTAATCTGAACCAAATGCGTTTTTTTGCAGTTTCGGTTTGGTTTGGTTTGATTTGCGGTTTTCTATTGGGTTGGTTTTGTTTTGAACACCCCTAAAACTAGTAAACTAAATCATATAGTATAAATGATTTTAGAACCGAGCCATACGACAAAGAAGTAAAACTGAAACAGAAAATAAAAATATATTAAAAACAAGTTTTAAAAGTTTTTAAAAAAAATTGAAAAATAATTTAACAGTTGTGTTATTTAACAAATAATTCAATTTAAAAAAATGTCTTCTAACGATTTTGTATGGTTCAGAAAATCAAATAACAGTTTACGGAACCAGTCATTTTAGTTTGGTTTGGTTATGAGTAAATTAAAACAGTTTGATTCAATTTGAGTGAATTTTTGCTATAATTTGAATCAATTCGGTTCGATTATGTTTTTTCAATAAACATACTATGAACACCCTACACACAATAATACTATCATAATTATGCAAAAAAGATAACCGTTTAAATATAACTATGGATTATATAACATGAAAATAAGCTGAAAGAAAATATGGTTACTTAACATTGACAATTACTAATTACACCTAAACAAGGTGTAGATTCAGGCATGGTTTTAAATTGCGTTTGCGGCTGCGGATGCGGTTGCGGTTGCAGTCATTGTGGTTGCGGCTATTGCGGTTGTTGCGATGCAGAATGCGGTCGTTGCGGCGTAAATTCATATTTAAGAACATAAAATATTATATTTTATTATTTACTTTCGATTTCACATATCTTCCATTTTCTCTCTAAATTTTCATCTATCAACTATCTACCCAATACTATAATGTTGCCCAATCTTACTAATATACCCTTCCTTCAAATATTTTTTACACTAACAAAAGGCTATCTAAGTAATTAACAAAATAAATATTGCTCAATGCCATTTTTGTGTTTTTCATTGGACAAACTCAAAAAGTTTTGTACTTCCATTCAATCTTCACCGTTCAAATTCTATATCCCTTTCCCACCATAAACTACATTCTCTTTTCTCTTTCTCTTTTCTGACTCCCTTTTCTCTCCGTCTTCTCCTCTGAGAGAAACCCTAATTTATCTCCTGCTACCCGAGCCCTTCTCTTTCTCACTCTTTCTCATTTCAATCGCTCCATTTCTCTCTTTGAAACCAACTTACACTTCTATCGTTTATTCTAAATCTTGGTACTCCTATTGCTCTGAGGTGGAATAATTGTTCAAGAAGTTGGGTGTTCAACCACTGGTCTTTGAAATGGATGCAATGGGTATTTCAACTTCAAACCCTAACTATTGCTTGCGAATTCGTCAAACTCTATCGTCACCTGCATTTACCGGGTAATAATCTCTCTTTCCTTTTTCCTAGATCCAGCTTCTGGATCCGAATTCGTGTATGCAATTTATGTCTATCTTAATTGATTTTGTATTTCATGTTAGGTCCACAAGGTCCACAATTGCAGAAGTTTCTGAAAAGACTCACTGGCCAATACATAGGTCGAAATGTATTTGTTGGTAAGCAATCACTCGAAAAAACGCAGGTTCAGTGGTGAACGTTTGTCCATTTCATTTCTCTTATTCAATTGTCTTTTTTCAGATCCAGTTTTTTGGTGTCATGGTGTGAAGATGTTCATGTTTATTTCCTTCTTCCAGATCTAGTTTTTCCCTTTTGATCTATACTCTGAGACTGCAAAAGTCACATTTTCTGGTGAGCCTTCAAGTGTTACAAATCAGTTTATGAGTTTATCAGTTAAAATGAGTTTATGGGGTAAAATGAGTTTATGAGGTAAATCACTTTCTACATAAATTCAAAAAGTTTGGATTAGCTATTAACTTGCATGAGGTTTATAATTAAAATGAATTTATGGATTTCTTCTAATTGAAAATTGCAATATTCTTTTTTTGGTTGATATTTTTTGTTGGATGCTTACTAGGATTTTAGATAACTAGATTTGTTTTTATGTATTTTTTATCCCAACTTATACTCTACTGGAACTTTTTGAATTGTTGGCATTTGGACCTCCTCCATGTTTATACAATCACTGCCGTTGGTTTTTAAAACCCTATAAGTCTAAAGGCTTTCGGATACCACACGCGTAACTATTAACTATTTGGCTATTGCACTGGTATATATCCTTTTAGTTACAATTACTACTATTCCTGTATAAATACCGTGTAACAAACTTGAGTGACTTCTGATTTTTTTGAATAGATACATTAGTGCACACTTCTGATTTCTTTTAGTCAATACTTTTTGAATAGATACTTTTAGTCAAGAGGAGCTTGGTGCTGCAAGTTTGCAAGAACATGAAGAGATCACAAAGTTGAAAAATATAGCTGTTATTAAGCTTGAGATTGAGGTATATTGTATAACCCTATGTCAACTCACATGAGTTATATTGTTATAATAGTATAGCTCTTTGTATAGCTCACATGTGTTTGAGTTATATTGTTATTCATTTTGCATTCATTATTAGGATTGTTTATATATTGCAGGGTCTCAATATTCTAAAAGCTTCTTTGACATCAACTTCTTCTTTAACAAGAGGTCTCAACAATGTTTTTAGTTTGCGGATGTTGTCGTAGATACAACTGTGGGGGCAATGTTTTGATTGTGTTAGGTGCATTTTAACTTATGCTTCTTATATGGTCTTAGATCTCTCTATTAACTTAACTTTGCAGTAGATATACTGATTCAAATAGACTACTTTGACGGTTTATTCTTAAATAGACTAGGCCATTTTGAATCGACCCATCTAGCTCATCAACAAATGAATAAAATAACAGGTTCATATTCTCTACAGAATAGTTTGAAATATATATAAAGCTATGGGTTTGTCTTTTCAGTTGCTTTTAAGTCCAACTTCTTATCTTAATGAATTACATATGTCTGATGAAATTTGGATCCTTCATGGATTTGAAGCTTGTCTAATGTTAATGCATACAATATTTATTTTGAATTGATCTTTGTAGATGTTATCATCTAATGATGAAACTATTAAACTTATATCTGAATTCCAAAATGATCTATATCCATCTTTTTCACTTGAGTATGTCCTGTGTATTTTTTTTATTATATGCCCTTTAATTGACGCAAAAGATCATTGTTTGGTTGTAGATTAAGTGTATTATTTTATACATGATTATGGGTAAATTTATGATTTCATAATTACTTAAGTTGTAGTCTGCATAGAAAATAATTTCTCATTGTTACTTGTGCTCTTTTGACATGTGAAACAGTATCCGATAAGAATGATCAGCAAGATGATGTGGATAGTAACGCTGAAGGCTTGACCGAAGGTGACGAAGATCAGTCTGATCTGGATTTCTTACGGACAACAGGGACATTAGAAAGAAGAAGTGAGTTCATTCCTGGTAGAGTTGTTATGGCTAGAAGAACAAGCTAAACAAGAAGGCTTTGGTCGTTGGAGCAAAGTTTCTCTGGCTGGTGTCCCTATTGAGTTTGACATTTTGTCTATCAGCAGAGTTTGGTATTTGAAAAATTGTAGTTGCATTTCAATTTTAGGTTTGTTCAAGTTAAATATCATGGATTTGATGGAAGTCATTTTCTACTGCTATTGGAATAAAGTTATTTGTTAAATTCATTCTGCCTTAGTTTTTCAATCTGCCTCAATATTTTAATCTGTCTCATGATAACTCTTTTTGTACTACCCTGCCTCATATAACTTCAATATGCCTTACTTTAATCAAATATCCGATTAAAAATAGCCCAAAGAATTAACATCTTTCATTTATGCCTATATTTATCAAACACATTTTTGGTTGACATTTTCCAAAACATTAACAGCCCAAAAAATTAACATCTTTCATGTATGAAAAAGCATATTTTTCCTCGGTTAGTGATGTGCATCTTGCAGGCTAGGCTAGGTCCTTGAAGGCTGCACCATTGTATGAGATTGATAGGCGCTGCTGAGCGAGGCATGCAACTGATGGCTCACAGAGCTCTTGGTAGGAATGCTTCTGGGAAAATGATTTCTCAACATGGCTCATTTACTTCAGATTTGGCCAAGGTATTATTGTGAGAAAGCCAAAAACAAAACTCTCTCTCCGTTTCACTTTTTACCCGATATTGCTAACTTATATCTAACTGTTATTGTTCAGTGCCGAGTCGAGCCAGAGAAAACTAGATTACTTGTGTTGGAAGTCGCATACCAGCTTGATCGATATGGAAACAAAAAAGCTCGAGGGATAATTGCAATGGCTAAGGTAGCTGCACCACAAATGGGATTAGTGGTACTTGACATGGCAATCCAAGTGCACGGAGCGGCTGGTGTATCGTCTGACACTGTCCTATCACATCTGTGGGCAACCGCAGGGACATTGAGAATCGCGGTCCATACGAAGTTCACTTGGGTACCATAGGCAAGTTAGAATTAGAAATACAAAGAGCCAAGCTTTGAAAACAAAAAGAAAGTCGCTCGTGCCTGTTTGGAATCGCGGTGAATTTGTTCAAGCTCCGAAGTAAAGCTTTTACCATGCGGCGGCTCGCCATGATTTCGAACAATACAAATAAAAACTTATATGAATGAAGATGTCACAATCCCACTTAATAAAGTGTTCCAAGGAAAAAACATATATTTACACTAGCAGTGTTCTTATGTACTAAATATGATAAATATTTGTTTTGCTGCAGATAAAATTTGGGCCGATGTTGAAACAGTTGCTGAGTTTTGATCCAGATGAATGGACTGGAAGTTTAATTGAATGCTTATTAAAAGATAAAAAGAATGTCTTGCTTAAAGAATTGTTGTCTATGTGCTATGTGCTATGATTGTTAGTCCTTTTCTTTTTTGGATGTGTGTTGTTGCATTTTGGCAGGAGGAGATATAACTCACTATGTGTGACAATAGATTTTGAAAGAAAAATTTGTCTCTGGTTGTTTATGCTTTTTGTAAGTTGGTGTTTAATCATTCTTCTTTGACTTTTAGTGTAGATGAAGAATTAATCATATCTTAATAACATAACATGTTTGATCATAGGCCAACCATGAACTACTGCTTTGAGACTATATTTCTGGATTCTGTTATATATTTAGTGAGCTAAAGTGTGTATCTTTTACATTATACTAGTGAACATTTTGTATGTTAGTTCTCAACTCCTGAATATACACACATTTGCTATTGGTTATAAGTATAGCTTCTCACATTAATAACTTTTCTCTCCTAGGAATGTGTTCAATTTATAATTATAATTAGTTACAACAGGCCATTATAATTAGTTGCAAAACATTAATAAATTATTTTCTTTTAAAAAATTATTAACAAAAATTGAGAATACTTTAAAAAATTAATAATGTTTTGTTTAAAAAAATTAACAAATATCTTAATATTATTTTGATATTTTTGAATATTTAACACATTAGCCTAATTGTTATTTTACACATTAACACAATTGTTTGATAACTCTCTTAATGATTAATGGATATTACACACAAAATTAGCACATAAATACAATAATAAAATATTTAATTTTACGGGTCACTATCAACACAATGCATATTTTATTTTAATCAATAATGACTTTTATTTGAAAAGTAAAATCTTTATTTTCAAATATCAAAATTTTCTTTTTTCTTTTTCTTTCTCCATCTCATTGGACCATTTTTTCAAAATTTTCCTTTTTTAATCTTATCGGTCACTACCATCACAATGCATACATACCCGTGTTGACCTATCTTAATAATTTCCATTTTATGTATGCAATTTGGTTAAACTTCTTTACTTAATATTTTTCATATCGTTTATAAAATACTACACCACAAATAATACACCCGGGCGACAGCACGGGTCTCCGACTAATATCTCATTAATAATTCGTCACCCTTTTAAATATCACTAATCCTTTTAAAATATATCTTAAATCTATAATATAATTAAAAAAGAAGGTAGACCAAATAATTTTTGCGAGCATTGCATAATCTCTTGCGGCCTGATGCGGCTTGATGCGGCCGATGCGGTGTTATGATGCGGTGTTATGATGCGGTTTTTATTGTGATTTGCAATCACACCGCAATTGCGGTCTGATGCGGATGCGGACACTACCGCAACCGCAATATTGCGGCCGCATCAGGTGATGCGGTCTGCAATTTAAAACCATGGATTCAGGTTGAATTAATTGTGCAAAAAGATAACCGTTAAAATATAACTCTGGATTATATATCATAAAAATAACCAAAAAGAAAAGATGGTTACTTAACATTGATAACAAACAATTACTAATTATTAACTAAACAAGGTTTAGGTTGAATTAATTAATCTATCAATCTTGCTTCCACAACTGGCTATAAAACCTTTTTATGAAATCTTCTGCAGCCTTATCAACTTCATTGTCCTTCTCATCATCATCATCATCATCTCTTAAAGGGAATGGTGAGTCACTCAGCTTCATTTGCCTAAACATTGGACTGTGCTCAAATCCAGACTCTGTATGAGATTCTTCTACAATTTTTTTATCACTGTTAAGCATCTCAAACACTGCCTTCATTGCATTCATAGTCTTCACCTCATCATCATCTGCAAGTGGCGCTTGAGCATTGTATTTATGGTTGTGGATATGGTGACGCTTCCCGTTTGAGAAGAAGTTGTTGGGAGTGTTGCTACAGTTGAATTCGTACTCCCTTGAGAAAGTGAATTGGTGGTGTGAGTCGTGGGAGTGGCGGTTTGAGGTGGAGCCGCCGTGGTGGTGATGGTGGGACATTAGATTGGCAATAACTTTTCCGGACAGCTTGCTGCGGCGTTTGAACATCATGTTTAGGTTCATGATTAGTTTGCCTTTTGATATTCCTTTTCTCAACATGAAGAAGACAACACGTACCATTTTCCACACTCTCTTTGATATTACTTGTAGATTGTTTTCCATTTCTATAGAAGCTGAATTTGATTTGAAAGAGAGTGATTTTGAGAAAGATAGATTGAGAGTGATAGTGAGATATGAAGAGATGGATTTGATTTATGGACAAGAGGAAGGAGGGTGATGAGGTTATTTATAGTACGTAGAGGGAAAGGAAAAATTAAAGGAAATAAAAAATGAATATTGAAACCAGCATATGGAAATTGAATAACCCGTGAGTGCATACATGCTTTATATATTGCTTTATGTGTTGGTAATATTTTGTTATATTTTACTTAGTACATTATTGGGGAGTAGCTATGCTTTTTGGAAAGGACAAGAGTGCTTTATTACTTGGTTGAATGAATCAAATACTTAAAATATTTTTAAAAGTGAAGGAGTTTTATGACTACTGATTTAGCTTACACTAATACCTTTCAAAAAAAAATGTTCTCACTAATAGTTAATTAAAGTAAAGAATACCTAATCTTACAGCAAGTTTGGCGTCCATGGGCAATTGACATATACACTCACATTTTTAAAGACAATCACTATAAATTAAAAATTTGAGTATATATGATATGGGCTTCTTGGGGATGTCGGCCTAATTTTCAAGAGGCCTACTGTCTCGAGGGTTTATTCTAGGAGAAATAGGAGAGAGAAAATATTGTTGGTGACGTGGCAGTGAATCTCATGTGATTTTATTTGAAATGTTATCATTTGGCACGAAATAAGTGAGAGAGAATATTCTGACATTGTGGCTGATAAAGTGGAGAGGAGATATTTTCTCTGGTAGAGGCAGTGTTGTGAAAACCGAACCTGACTGCCCTGTTGGATTGGTTGAACCGGGAACCGGACCAGTGTTCGGCCTGGTCTGATAGCTCGATCGACCTCGTCACAAAACCGAAGCAAAATTGAAAAAACTGGGTTGGACCGGGAAAACCTGAAAAACCGGTGGTTTGTGTAAGCTGGCGGTTCGAAAGCTTTATTTTTTTTTAATTTTTTTTATTCAAGACGACGTCGTTTTGAGTTTTTGCAAATTAAAAAAAAAATTAAAAACCTAAAACACGTTTGTTCCTCTTCCTACGCAAAAAATGTAAAACTTCTTCCTCGTCCAAACCTACAGTGTCGTCGTCAACAACACCGGCGTCCAGCATCACCACCGCCGTCCATCATCACCACCGCCGTCCAGTATCACCACCGGCGTCCGGCATCACCACCGCCGTCCATCATCACCACCTCCGTCCAGCATCACCACCGGCGTCCATCATCACCGGAGCCGTCCATCAACACGTTTGTTCCTCTTTACTATTTTATTTTCATACATATGGTAAAGATTAGAATTTGTTGTTTGTTTCTAATTTTTTGTTGAAAATTTAAAATGATTGTCTCTCTCTGATATGGCCGTTTCCAAATAGAATTGTAAAAAACTCTCTTTCCCTTTAGCCGCCGATTTGCCGAAAAGCTATATAAATCCTTTTCTCTGTAGAGCTTCATGTTTGTCAAATGCTTATGAAAGAGAGTATTGATTTACATTAGTGTTACACGGTAAAGTAAGAAACACTTTTTATATTCAAATGTGTTAGAGTTTCTAACTTTCATATTTAGGATTTACATATTATAACAAAATTAAAAATTATAAATATTCTAATATATCATGTAGCTTTATAGTATTCATGAATGAAGAATGAAAGGTTGTTTCAAATGTCACAAGTGAGTACTTTAAATTAGTATTTTAAATTTCATGATCAACTTTTCTACTGTTATTGATTTTTATTACTGCTATTGTTTGTTTATTTAGGTTGCTGGTACTACATGTGTAATTTTAATGAAGACAAACAAATAGATTAACAAAATTGCTTTTCATTAAGAGCAGCTTGCAACATTAATAGTAATCTAGAATTTATGTCATGTAGGAAACGAGTTAATGACTCTAAAGTACTCAATTAGATTATGTTGCAATTAGACTTTGTTTGCAATTAGACTTTGTAATTTGTAATGTTTGTTATGTGTAATACTTATGTTTAAATTTGAATTGAATTTGTGATTTTTAAGTACTGAGCAAACTATATTTGTGCTTTTTAAGAGCCTTAAACTATATGGATTATTAGTATTTTCAGCACCTAATGCACAACTTCTAAATTTTGATTTTTAAGAGCCTTATTTATAGACTATGTTGTTAATGGACCAGCTTTTAAGTGCTAGTTATAATTTTTTTTAGAGATTGAATGATCCGGTTCGACCAGTTTTATACCTATATAGTTTTATTATAATGACAGGTTTAATCCGGTTTGGTCATGCGGTTCGACCAGTGACCCAGTGGTTCAACCGATGAACCAGTAACCTAGTAACTTTCACCGGTTTGATGACTGGTCCTGTTTTTAAAACATTGAGTACAGGAGGTCTGCCTCTGAAATATTCCTACAATTGTACTAGTTGCTTGGCTATGCCCTTTTTCCATTAATATAAATAACCAATTCATCTCTATTATCTTTTATTGTTTCTTTCATAAAGTCTATCTCAGCTATTATTGTTGAAGACTTACAAAGACTTGGGGAAGTCACTATTACAAAAAACACATTACATCTCAGACGCAAAATATATTTAACCTCGACTAAAGCGAGGTAACGAATGACGTCATTAAAAGTTGTCACTTTCTTCCTTGGTGTTTTAATAATCGAGGGGTAAAGATATCTGGGTTCGAACCCCAACATCCGCATTTTAATAATTTTCAAAACTAGCGTATCACACCGCTCGGTTTATCAATCAAAGTGAGGGGTGAGATAGATTTTTTAACTTGTTACATTATTTACACAAAATATTAATAAATTAATTTTTTATAAACTACATTATTTATTGAAAATATTATATTGTTTACACAGAATATTAAAGTAGATATTAATTTGTCAATGAAGATAAAATGTTGGATCTTCGAAACATTGAATTTTGGGGTTGATCAAATATTGGGTGCAGAATATTCTTTACGGATTTTGCTTGCATTTGTTTATGATATGAAGCAAAAAAGGGTTAGATAAATAAATGATTTTCATCTCAATTAAATATTTAAGCAAATGCATCATAAATATCTTTTCATGGCAAATGCTCCTGAAGACATTAAAGTGTTGGATGTAGATAGTTTCAAGCGCTTCATTATGCTTCATTATCTTTTTTTTATATTCTGAATGCTTTTGTGATAGATTTGTATGTTTCATGCGGATCACTAATGTTAGTGTCTTGAGCGTTGATACTCATGAAATGGATGGAGAAGATTTGTTTAAGGATGGTGATCAATATCATCAATAATTACGATAAATTATACTCTTGATTTTGACAAAATTTGAGGTAAAAAATGCTTACCCCTCAGTTTCATTAAAAAAACCGAGGTGAATAAGCTTTATTTTTTAACATTACATTGTTTACACAGAGTATTAAAATATATTATTACAACAAATACAGTTTCATCATAGTCACTGTTATTCCAACTTTTAAGGATTGAATCCATACAACTTCTAAGAACATATCTATTCCAAATTTGGAAAATGTTTTTGCTGCACTTGCAATCCATCACAAAGAATTTTCTCAATTTTCTTTAAGTTCAAAGATTTTATTATCTTGAGCAAATATATTCATGTCAAATGCTTTCACAAGAAAGATAAATAGTGGTGGATGTAGATAGTTTGTTGTGGATCGATAACTTGCCAATATCTTGAGCGTTGTTCCTTTATGAATGTATGGTAGAGATTCGTTGTTGTGGCTGTGTAACAAAATTCCTCAGTGTTTTTAAAAAACCAAGGGAAAAGTACTTTCTTTTTTAATAGAAAATAAAATAAAATAAGGTAACCCCTCGATTTTAGTAAAAAAACGAGGTATTAGGTTTCAAGGAAAAAATAGAATGATAAAAATTTGAAAGTAACATGTCGTGTTTCCATTTTAATTTTTTACCAGTCACTATTTTTTGTATGCAATTTTCATCATTTTTGGGAATAAATTTCTCAATGTTGTCAACCCAAGAAAATATGTGGTGTTTTCTTTGATTGAAAATATTGGAAGGTTATTCCAAATATACAACTGTTAGGAGTGAATTAGTAGTGTTTTCATGAGTCAAACTAACTGCTTTTTGAGCTAAAGTTGAGTAGATCTTATGAGTTTTGAGGATTTTATGGTTAGAATTGAACTTTAGAGGTTCGATACTAATTGTAGAACAACTTGCGTCACTTTGGGTGTTATTTGTGTAGATATTGAACTTGAGAAGTAAAGACGAAGAAACACGCATGCATGGAGACTCTGGAGAAGAGAAATCACAAAGAAGTGGGATAAAGCAAAGGCCGAGTCGCGACCTTAAGGAGCGAGACGTGCCATACCCTTTGACTTGGGTTCGCGCCGCGCCAATATGTGTCGAGGCGCGGTGGCTGCGTTACAAGGATAAATTGTTATAAATAGAAGCCATAATCCTCATAAGAGGGAGATCCTTTGGTGAACAAAATTCAGAGAGCAATCCTATTCCAGAGCATAAAACAACTTCTGACGGAGAATTCAACATCAATTGAAGACATTCCCTTGATGAAGATGAATCCCTCTATGAAACTTTGTGTGTTCTTCATATCCATGGAGAGCTAAACCCCATTGTGTTGAGTTTATGGTAGTAGTTAACCTATGAAGATGCAATTACTTTGATTAATTCCTGAGAACAATTGTTTAAGTTTTATTATCAATAAAGAACCTTGCTTTTATTTTATATCATTGTTGAACTATCAATCAAGAGATAGGGTTTATACTTTTGCCCTAGGTTCTTATATTGACTTGTTGATTAATACTCAGAGATGAGATTTTGAAGAAGTTTTCATACATCATCGTGGTTAATTCCCTTTATCTTTATAGTTATTTTGAGAGATCGAATATCATACTGGTAGAGGTGGTTCTAGATTGATTGTTAGACATAATATCAGTTGGATGAATGAAGATAATAACTAAGATAATGTTCACTTGTGGATTAATTGATTATTGCATATGAATAGGTTGATGAACCCTAGAACTCAACATATTCATTCACCATTATTATTCGTCTTTAAGCTGTTTATCATTCAATTATTATTCTGTTATTTGCAATTTGAGATTAAACAATCAAAACCAATACTTTTCACTAACTCATTATAATTCGACTATAGAATGGAAGCAATATTAACTCAGTCTCTATGGATACGTTATATTAGAAAATATTTACCCAAAATACTTTCAACAAATTGGCGCTGTTGCCGGGGACTGTGTCAATATTGCACGCATTGCAATAGTTTTTTATGAGTTATTTCCATTAATCTGGTTGTTTCACGTTTTTGTTAGTTTTTGCAAAATTAGTGTATGCGCAGCAAAGTTTCCAGTGATCAACTTCTCTTCGATCCCGAGATCGAAAGAACCGCTAGGAGATTGAACAGCAAAACACGAAGAAGAGCAAACATAGCAAAAGCAAGAGACAACACAACTGCGACTTCGTCACAATCTTTAGAAACTATTGACGAGTCGTCTGACGGACTCTACTTCCACGAACTATTTGAAGAAGAGCAAGAAGCCATTATACAACACGCTGTTGTAAACATGGCCGCCATAGCTCCATGTGCAAATAGTCCTCGTCTCAATTCGCAATTCGCGAGGACTGGCGCCAACGGGCGGACATCTGAATTGAAGACCGGTATTCTACAGCTCATCTGTGCAAGTCCTTTCGCCGGATTGGACCATGAATATCCATACACTCATCTGACTCGATTCTATGAGTTAGCAGGTACTACAGGTGTAGCCCAAGCAGATGAAGAAACATTGTTCAAAAGGTTGTTCCCACATTCTTTGCTATCAAAATCTAAAGATTGGTATCTAGATCAACCCGAAGCAGTTATGACTGATTGGAATACCTTGAAAGAAAAGTTCTTGGAACGTTTTTACTCTCAAAACCGATTCTTTGATGCCAAAACAGCAATTGCGGTATTCTCTCAAGGCAGTAATGAATCACTAAATGAAGCTTGGGAAAGATTTAAAGCTATGCTGAGAAAGTGTAAAGGACACGATGTTATACGGTGAACTGACTTTTTATCGAAATGTACGGTAAGCAAGAGTCGCCACCGACTTTTACTTTATCCAAAACATCAGAAAGGCTAAAAGAACAGGAAAAAAACCTTTTTAAAGAAAACAGGGTTCGGGAGGTAATTTATGCAAAGGGAAGGTGTAAGGCACCCTTTGCATCCATGGTTTTCCATGGGCTCTTAATTGCTTTGCTCATTCGGAAGGAAAGAAATGTAGAAGAAGTGAATACGGACTTTAGCTCGTAAATGAGCGTAGCCATATCGAAGTTTTTTAAGAAAAAAAGATGAAAAAGAGTTTAATCCAGAGCAAGGCAATTAGGAGCAATTACCTTAATAATGTAGAAATGTTCTTTTAGCCTTTTAGGGTGAAAGGGTCCACCCATGCCATAAGAGGGCAGGAAGCCTTTCATTTGGAGGTTGAAGGGTCGTCGCAATGTCGTTCGCCATAAGACTGTCCCATGCCATAGAGAGGCAGGTAGTCTAAGGGAAGGACCAGAATAGCCTTTCGTTTAGGCAACCAGGGGATACCTCAGCCTTTCGTAGGCAACTTCCGAGGGACGAGATCATATTAATGTATCGAAAGGCAGCATCATTAGGGACCTATGATCTTTGCATAATCGAGGCAACATGGCTGAGGTATCCTCGTATTCGAGGAACATGGCTATTCTGCAAAAAAAAACAAGGCAACAAGGCAACAGGCAACAGGCAACAAAAGGGGTTACCAGAAAAAGGTGCGTGGGTGCAACAATCACGTGATCAATTCAAATATTTATCTTGTAAAGATTAAATGATTCTAAGTTCAATTTCAAGGTTATCACTCCCTAGGATTACTAACCATGCAAAAATATAAACAATATAATTAAAGCAATATGGGGGGGAAAGAGAAACCAGCGGGGGAAAGGGAGAATGAAACCAGCGGGTTTGACATAAGTAATAATTAAAAGCAGAAAAAATAAAAGAGATTAGAGTTTAGGGTTGCCGACTATTTGAGCTTTGGCGGTTGACAAACCCTGAAAATTGGAAAAGGGTGAAATAAACAGAAAATAGGGGTGAGAGCATTATCAATTCAATGACAAATAAAATTAACCCTAATTTTAAAAAAATGGCAAAAAGAAATTAAAATAAATGTGAACAAAACTTAGCTTTGGATTTGATTTGATATGGTTCGTAGTCGGGAGTACTCGGGGTTAACCCTGAAAAATGGGCAAAACAAAGGCAGACAGAAAAGAATTGAGTGTAGGCAGAGTTCATTATATTTAAAGGTAAACCCTAAAATAAATAAAATAAAAAATATTAAGATAAGGATTAGATCGGGACTTAGCTTTGTAATGGGCATGGCGCGTAGTCGGAAGGAACCCTGTTGCTAACCCTGAAAAGAATACACAAAAATACTATTTTTTCAGTGTATGGCTAATTCTCGTGAGCCCTGATTCGGGCGTAAATTAAATAAAAATCACATTTAATTATTTTATTGGTTTCTCAACCTAAATAATTAAATCAATGAAAAATAAGTCTCGATTAAATATGACCTTAATATATAAAAAACTTATGATTTTACGGAACTATATGAATTTATTAAACTGATTAAAAAACATAATTAAATAAACAAAAGTAAAAATTTTATTACAAAATAAAAATAAAAGTTTAATTATATATATAAAAATAAAAAAGGGTTTTATTATGTATAAACATAAAAGGTTTTATTAAAAAAAGAAAGAGTTATTGAGAAAAAAGAAAAAAAAATATATGTATATAAATAAAACCGGTTTATATAATAATAAATAAAAAAATTTTAAAAAAAAATTTAGCTTTTGATTGTATGTGGCGCATCCCTGGAGGTGTATGGTACGCATGCTAGCCCTGGCGCGTTAGATTTGGAAAAGAAGAGATCTGATGGGAGTGCGCTGAGGGACCATCGTAACAGCATGCAACTTGATACACTGGATCTGGGAGAGGAAATTCAAAAAAACGCACGCGCGGACGGCCAACCAGGAGGTGACACGCCATCGTCTTCCTCCTTGACAAAGCCTACAAATTTTGCTACGGTTTTGCTTTGAATCTAGTTCGTAGCTATTCACCCTGCAAAACATAAAAACGTCTACACGCAAAAGAAACTTGTCGCGAACCCTTGGTTCTGATCGTCCAAGCATTACGAGTCTATTGGCACCTGTATTTAGTCTCAATTTTGCCTAAACAGAAAAGCCCTAATTTAAGCTTTCTAGATCCAACAATGGCAGAATGCTCGTATCCTCATATTAACACAATTAACTTTCCAGGATCAGTTATAGAGTTGAAATAAGCATGAATATGCAATCAGAATCCAATGATTATGCGTGTATGATAGAATCCGATGCAAATTTAAAAGGCACAAAAACGTGACTTACCGTGGAGTGTTCTTGAGGTCTTAAGGTCTTGGGATGATCCAAACAGCTTCAGAGAAGATCAAGGAAGGTGTTTGAATGCTTGCTTCGCCTTGAATTGTCCTGCAACTGAAAATTGGATCTTGGAATTTCCTTCACTTTTTCAAGTCGGTTTAGGGTTCTTGGAAGCCAGAATTCGTAACCCTTGCACTCTGAATATGTTTCACATTTATAGGAGAATGTTTTAGGTTAACTAAACTGAACTGAATCTCCATAAATCTTTGATTGAAATTGTGAAAAATTTGATTTATAAAAGTTTCTAAATTTGGCCTTGATTGATCTTTTTTTGTACCTCAAACTATGTGAACGAATTTTGGGTGTTTTAATGAGAATATTTGATTGGTATTTGGCTTAGAATCAAAGCAATGATCATATCTTTCATCAATTTATTATTTTATATAATTAAATTATGATTTAAATGCATAAAAATCATAAAATAATTAATAAAAACAATATAAAATTGAGAGATATGTTTTTGGGGCGTGGATGGGCTTAGGATAAGTTTTGGATGAAAATAATATGGGCTCATTTGAAAATGTTTGGGATTTTGGATCTTTTTCCTTCATGCATACCCTTGAAAATCAGTGAACTTGTACACCTTGCCATTTCCTCATACTTCAATTATTTTCCAAGTTCTTGGACTTTTTAGAAACCTTGAAGAGTCCTCTAACCAGTTTTTTTGGTCCCATGTCAAAATAATTTTCTATGCTCCTTGTGTGTCAAAATAATCATCGGAACACCATATATTTCTCCTTCACTCCTAGCGCTCCCTTTCTGCTGCTGCTCTCCATTCTGCGGATTACTTCTTCAAATACCTCGTCATCTTCTTCCCCATCAATCCCTAACTCCTTTATTGTGTTCCAGACCTTTTTTGGGGCGCTTTCTAGAGTCTTCCAAATTCATCTGTTCCCTGTTTGCATTCCTGAGTCCGTAATTGAATCCCCCGAAGTAATTGAGTTTTCGCTAGCTCCTTTCTTCTTTTGCAATTGCGGAATGTGAATTGTTGTGGGTGGTTGATCCAAATTAGGGTTTAATTGGTGTTGAATTAAAGTGGTAAAATAGGAGGGGGCATAGGGGATTTTCAGAGATTCGTATACATCCACCAGGGCTTTCTTTCTTTTGGGCTTATGAATCTTTACTAGGTCAACAAGGCCCATAGCGGAACAGGATATGGAGTCCGAATTTTCCTGGCCCACATTTCTCACACTATCCACCCCAGTGGGTCCCATCATGGTACCATGTTCCCTAATCTCCATATTTTCAGCCGCCGTTGACTTACCTTTCGTACACTTTTTCTCTCCATCACCATCATCATTAATTCCACACTTCTCCCAATCCTGATTGTGATAATTTTGTGTACTTTCTGCCTTACTCTCGTGCGATATCCCCAAGTCCTCCTTCCCCACAAAAGTATCAGCTACTGAACTTGCTTCAGCCGTTTCCATACCTCCTTTATCCCTCCCTTCAAAAACATCCCTGGTCGACTCTGACATGGCGGTTCCGGTGTCCTCGAAACTTGCATCCTCCACGCTTTCCAATTCATCATCACTCCATGCGCTACCATCTTCCTCATTCGGGCCTGAGGCTTCAGATATACTGGGATCATTGTTTAAGGTTATGCGTTTCGGACCGTGCATGTCTTCCACCAACTTGATTCTATAGACATGATTATTGATCTCAATGTTGATAGTCTCGTTCAGCACCAGAGAGTATTTAGTCCTGACTAGAAATCTCACTACATCCATTCTTCTGTGGTTCTTTGTTACTTCATCCGCGCAGACGAAAACACCTATCGTGCTTGAAATGAATGCGTAGACCTTCAGGTTCCAAGCGTGGCATGGGAGGCCATAACATCTCATCCACGTCACGCGTTCATTATCTACATCCCTTGGTGACCACGGATGGATATCTACGAACCAACGCTCCACCCAATCCTTATCCTCCTCAATCATCGTTTTTATGTTCCCTACCTCTTGTTCCTCCAGTAGACATAGGTTCGCGCCCAGTGGTGTTGCTTTAATGTTGAAGAAATCTTCTGCATGGAGTGCTTGTTGGATATTATACGTCGAGCCCGCCGTTTCCACCACCCCCACAAAGGCTCTTTCAAATCTCTTCATATCCTCTTCCTCCATGTTGAATTGTAGGTGTGCAAATCTTGGAAGTTTGTCTCTCCCACACCACCCCAAGTTATTTTTCTCCTTGAATTGTGTTGTAAACTTCTTGTCATGTTCTACTCTCATTCCTCCTTTCACCACGTTTGCATAGGAACCTGTGTCACCCCTTGTTGTGTTATCTTTCCAAACCTTGCTTTTCTCACTTCGTTTGAACCTTTCTGCTTCATTTTTCGACTCCCTGGCACCAGTTACTACATTATCCTTCCGTCCACCATCTCGATCACCACCACCTCTGTTACATCTAGGGATGTTGGCATATAACTTCCTTCCTCTAATGAATATGTTATCTAACTTGGTTGCTAGAGCACCCTCATTTTCTACCTTCCTGAACCTAACAAATCCGAATCTCTTTCCTCTCTTGTCTCTTCTGGGTGGTATTGACACCTCCATGACCAAATCGTAACCCTTGAAGATCTCGAAGAGATCCTTTGCACTCACCTCCTCCGGAAACTCTGTAATGAAAAAGTTTGATACTTCCTCGAGACTAATAGGTTCCTTTCCTCCTTTCGCTCTCCAAAACGACCCCCTGTTGGGAACTTTTCTCGTGGTGTTTCTTCGAACTTCTGTCCATCCTCCATTGACCATGTTAACGATCTTTGAAAATATTAACTGAGATTAAAAAACTAGGTCGTATACAGAAAGCAGATACACCAGCATAAAAACCAAGGCCCCTAACCCTAAGGTTAGGAATTTAAGCCGAAGATCTTAATGCAGTAATCTACTTCAAGTATACCTGGTTGTGATCTTAATAATGTTTCACTTATATATCTAAAAACATTTGTGCCAAGTTGTCTGATAGTGAAATATAAGAGACTATTAATCATTCTTATATATTTAATGGTGTGTTGATGTTGTTGTATATTTTTTTAATAAGCTTTCTATATTTTCAATCAAAGGAAACTATTGCTTTTTTCGTCAGACAACATATATTTATAGTATATTAAACCGGAATCACGCATTATCTCGCAGACACTACAACAATTTTTGTGCATCATCTAAATTTATGTGGCACACTCCAAAACTCTTGTTCACTACTTAAAAAGAAAAAGTACATACTTTTTCTCTATGAAATATCATGGGTTTGAATACCGACAAAGACAAAAAATAACTTTCTAGGATAATTGGAGATTCATGTTCTAAGTCGTCTAAATTTTCAGGATCAATAACTTTAGTGCGTATAATATTAAAGAATAAGCACAATCAGGTTATAGCTACCCTTACATTTTTTGATAAAATGCCGCAGATAACCACTAGTAGTAGTTGTTGCACCAAGAAAAGACAATCATGAGATTTTAAGTCAACTAACTTGAGATCATTCATTGTCACAAGTTTGTTCACATTTGATGAGTATCCTAGGGGAACTTTGATACTGTGCAAGGATTCGCAAAAACTTTGTTTTAGCCAGAGTGTGACATGCTGGGGGAAAATATGCTCTATTTCTTATTTCTTTTGGGGCTAACTCTTGTCGTATACCCATTACAATCATATCTTCGCGGGATTTCTTAGTATTTTTTTGTCTTGCCTTTAATGTTGAGAAGTGTACCAATCAAACCATCACATACATTTTTCTCCACATACATCTCATCAAGACAATGTCTTACATCTAGACTATACCAGCATGATAGATCTAAGAACACATACAAGTTAACTGATACCATTAGAATTAACAGCTAAAACTCTCTATCCAAACTACAAAAACTCTAAAACTCACCTCTTACCGTCCACCCACCTATTACCTTAAGATTAAATAGTCTTAACACATATGACATTCTTGTAAAATTTTGGCATCCTAGATACAACTAATATTCTAGGTCTCTTTGCAAAGTCTCTACCACATCATCTTTCTAGAAAGCATCTACTCTCATATTAAGAATCAAGTCTTCTAAAGTATCATTCATAGATTTTTCATCTTCATCTGTATGTGATATAGGTGTCTTTTTGTCACTTTACCATGTCATACCCATTTCTTGTAATTTTGAATATTTTAACCACAACCTAAATGATTGAATATATCTTTCTTTGGATGTTTTTTTTGTATTAAAGTATTTTTTACAAGGACACCAAAATATTCCATTATTCTTAGAAAGGTTTTTTGTATCACTCCATTGTCATACTCTTTACTTAATCTATTGGCTTTCATCCAACTACGATCCAAAATCACATCAAACTTTTGAAAATAAAATAAAAATATAGCCAACAAAACTATAAAAAAACAAGACAAACTCAAAATAACAACAACGACGACGACGACGACAACGACAAAAACAACAAGACAAAATATTATAACGGAGAACTTGTACATACCGAAAATGTGATGGGTTGGGATGATATCCAAGCTTCCTTCCTACTTGGTGAAGAATGATGTTCTTTTGTTGGATGGAGAAAAATATTGTTCTTATGGTAAGTCTCAAAAGGTGAATGAGCTTGACTTAACATTAACTCCGAGTGAATAAAAAATTTAGAAAGTTTTTATCTCGGTTTCGCTAAAAACCGAGGAAACATATCTGACATAAAACCTATAAAATATAAAGCTACTAATTTGGTTCCAAAATGAATAAAAATTAAAGAGATTCTATCTCGGTTTATTTAAAAACCGAGGGATAATATCCGACGTAAGATGTATTAAAAATGAATATGTCTTTTTGGTTATAAATAAAACATAAAATTGCAAGAGTTAGAAATCGAAGCTCAAAACCTAAGAAACTATTTATGTCGGTTTGGATACAAAAAATTGAGGGAAAAAATTGATTTTTTTTAAAAATGAAACATGATACTCGCAGGACCTATACCCTTGATTTTCTGTTGTTCGAGGTGAATTTTTTTGTGAAAAAATGTTATTTGAAGTAGTGAAGCGAATATTTATTTTATTTATCTAACATTTTTTTTCTTATATTAGAAACAAATAAATACAAAAGTCATAGAATTTTTTTTGCACCCAACATTTTCTCTTTCTCAAGATTTCAATGCAACGAAGATCCATCATTTATTCTTCACTGACAATGATGACGATGAATCAGATTTAAAATTTGTTATATATTCTTACTTTAATATTATGTGTAACCAATGTAATATTTCGTATAAACAATGTAGTTTCTAAACAAATTAATTAATTGATCTTCTATGCAAACAATGTAATGAGTTATTTTTAAAAAATTAATTTTTTATGGATTTAGGTTATTAACCGAGAGGTATGTGACGCTAGTTTTGAAAAAATAAAAAAATTATTGTTGAAAATCGAATCAATGATCATTTCAACTATCCCTTAGTTAGTCAAAAACTAAAGAATTAAGTGGCAAATTATTATGACGTCTTTCGTTATTTCATCTCTATAACCGAGATTAAATCAAATTCGTGTTAGAGGTTAAAAGTGCATTTTGTTGTAGTGATTTGATTAAAACACAATTCTGCAAGGCAATTATGGAAGATATAGTATATCCTAAATCCTTTAGATTCGTTGAAATTATTGCTTTAGTACAAAGATGTGTACAAAAGGTACTTGGGAAAGATTCTATCATGTTAGTTAGAGTACATAATACTATCCATCAATTTATTCGCTTATTTTATAGATTTTGCAATTTATTCTCTAATTATTGATAAGCAACTGATAAAATAAACACATGCAAACGCATAATTAACATGAATAAAAAACATGCACCCATATACATTTTTCAATTCTGGATTATATATCTAAAATGGTTACTTAACATTTACAACAAACGTTTACACACTCATTATAAACTAATTGACAAGGAGTAGATTGAATTAGTATTAATTAATCACTCCATCTTGCTTCCTCAACTGCCTGTAAAACCTTTTTATGAAATCTTCCGCAGCTTTATCAATCTGGTTGTCCTTGCCATCATCATCATCTCTTAATGGAAATGGAGAGTCAGTAACCCTCAATTGCCTCACTCTTGAACTACGCTCGAAAATGGACAATGCTGGAGACGCTTCTACAATTTCTTGATCATTGTTAAGTGTATTCAGTATTGTTTTCATTGCGCTCATAGTCATCGCCTCATCAAGTGGTGTAGGCGGTGCTTGACTGGAAGTGAATGAGTTGTGGGAGTGGTGGCTTCTGGTGGAGCCTTTGTGATGACGATGGAACATTATATTAGCAATAACTTTTCCGGCAACCTTTCCCCGACGTTTGAGCATCATGTTTAGATCCTTCATTACTTTACCCTTTGATAATTTTTTTCTCATAATGAAAAATGCCACACGGACCATTCTCCAAACTCTCTTTGATATTACTGGTAGATTGCTTTCCATTATTTATTTTTTAGACTGAAATAGTTTGAGGAAGTGATTTTAAGAGAAAGAGAGATGAAGAAATGTATTTGATTTGAGTACAACATGGAGAAAGGTGATGAAGATATATATAGTGAGGAAAGGGAAAGGAAAATGAGAAATGAATATTAAATCAGAACATTATTTGGAAAAGGCTAGGCTTTTTGAAGAGGACAAAAGAAGTGCTTTACTCAATCGGTATCTTAAGAATGGTGGTATGATTTATTTTACTAGACTAAACATTATTTTAAATATAAACACTTGATATGATTTAATTGACTGATAGGAGCACTTTTTCTTTTAACGTATCTTACAAACTTATTTGATAGCTTAATTTACCAAAAAGTCTTATTTTACAATAAGTTTTAAAATACTTGATAGAACATTCACAGATAATGTGACAATTATAAAACATAGCCATATCTGTTTGAGAATCGGATCTAAATTAGCACTATCCATTTTATTGAATATATTTTTCTCATATTTGCTTTTCTTACTAAATAGTTATTACATTTGTCTTTAGAATCTAGGTTAACTCTTGGTTAAGAATGTCTCTGTCTAGTTAGTGGAAAACACATGATAGCAACTCAATAATTTGCCACGCACACCTACCCTTCTATCTCTCTTTGGCTTTTTAATCACTTTTCTTTGGGTTCTATCTGAAATTTGGATAACGATGCCTATTTATTCTGGATAATTACCCTTCAATCTTCACTTTGTAGTACAAAAACTATCCATCATAGTAACAGCTTTCAACAAAGGTCTGAGAAAATAAAAAGTGTGTGTAACATACATTGCATCTAAAACGTTATCCATTTTTTAGCATCTTTTCTCTACATATGTTTGGTTCAATGGATTTTGAAGACTAAGTAAAAATTTGCATGAGACCCTTTTAAAATTAAATTTTTATCTTCAAAAACACTTTTTCTTTTACTAAATGAAGTTAACTATGTTTGATAGAGTTTTTGAGATCGACTTTATTAGTCTTCTAGACCGTTTAATGTGTTCTTGAAGATGATGTGTGGTTTCGATAACGGATCGAGAGTGTTTTTATAAGAGTTGTAGTAAGCAGAAAAAAGATAATACTATTTTTTTTAAATGTTCTCTTTAAAAATATCAAGAGCGCTTTCATAAATAAATATTTTTGTATATCTTCAGCATTATTTATCCAGTCATCATCACTATATCCTACTAGTGAAGAGTTTGTATGAAAGAGTAAAAAAGGTCATAGCAAATTTTCCACTTATATATTTAATGATACAAATTACTTGTGTTAAGTGGCTAAGTTTTTTATTGAGTTGATAGCAAGCACCAAATGTCTGTAGAAAAATTAGACATGGCTTTCAAGCGGTGTCTATTTTTGCATTGTTGTAGGTATAGACAACGCTTATTTTTAATGTATAAACGCTGACTTAAGTTTATTTTATGCAGCACTTTCTATTAAAAATGTTTGCGTAAATCCTCTTATACAAAATTGTAGGAAACTATTATGATTTGAGCACAAGATTGTAGGTATAAAGATTGTAGGTATAAAGATTGTAGGAGGGAGTACAACATTGTAGGAAACTATTATGATTTGAGCAGAGGGATAAAGAGACTGTTGAACACATGCTTTTTAGATGCTGCAAAAGTTTAGTTTGAATTAGCCAATAAAAAATTATTATTATTATTATTATTATTATTATTATTATTATTATTATTATTTTTTTTTTTTAAGTTGTCAGTTGCATAAGTTTGTTTCCTATTTTCTAGTGTTAGTTGTGGTTCATAATATTATGGGGCATTAGTTTTTATTCATCTGTTTTTTTATGTATTTAAAACTTACTGCATTGGATAATAAAATATCTTTAGCAACAATACTCCCTCTCTCTTTCACATTTCTTTCTCCCTTTTACTCAATTAGAAAACAACAATTAGTATTAAGAGCTCTAATCTTGAGGAATCTGTGAAATGGATGCTGAAACAAGTTTCTCTCAAATTGCTCCCCCTATTTTCGATGGTGAGAACTATGGTCTTCAGGCTATGAGAATGGAATCCTATCTTGAGGCTTTGAATTTGTGGGAAGATATGGAAGAGGATTATGAGGTGCCTCCGCTGCCGAACAATCCTACTATGGCTCAATAGAAAAATAACAAGGAAAAGAAAACTAAAAAGGAAAAGTCATGTTATATATTGGTGTTTCATCAATCATTTTCACCGGTATAATGACTCTTAAAACATCAAAAGAAATATGGGACTATCTGAATATGGAATATGCAGGGAATGAAATTAAGGATTAGAGGAACGAAAGTGCTAAACCTGATGAGGGAATTCGAGTTGCAAAAAATGAAAGAGTCTGAGACAATCAAAGAATAATCAGACATATTATTTGGCATTGCTAAGAAGGTAAAATTCTTGGGCACTGAGTTTGCTGATTCAAGAATTGTTGAAAAAATTCTTGTAACAGTGCTAGAAAAATATGAGGCATAGCTTTTTTGGAGAATACAAAAGATCTCTGTAAGATCACTGTGTCAGAAGTCACACATGCGTCACAGGCCCAAGGGCAAAGGATGCTTATGAGGCAAGATCATTCGGTTGAAGGTGCTTTACCAGCCAAGAGCAAAGAAGCTGAAAACAATGCAGATAATCGCAACATAGAAAAGGGTAAAAAGAAAAATTATCCACCTTTTTATCGTTGTGGAAAAATGGGTCATCCACCATTTAGATGCTGGAGAAGGCCAGACACAAAGTGCAACAAGTGCATTGACACTACAACACGGAAGGCCTACGAAACTGCTTATTTTGGGCTTTAAAAGCGCTTAAAAGCGCTGTGAAAGCCAGCGCTGGCGTAGGTAACAAAAGCGCTTCTGAAAGCGCTCTGGTAGACCCCCCCTATAAGAGCGCTTTTCTGGAAAAAGCTCTCTGGTAGGCCCCCCTATAAGAGCGCTTTTCTGGAAAAAGCGCTCTGGTAGCTCAGCCTATAAGAGCGTTTTTTCCAGAAAAGCGCTCTGGTATCCCCCCCTATGAGAGCGCTTTTTCTGGAAAAAGTGCTCTGATAGCCCCCCTATAAGAGCGCTTTTGTAAAAGCGCTTTCGTAGGTTGCGTTTTTTTATTTTTTATGCTTTTTTTTTAATCTTTGGCAGCGCTTTTACTAAAAAGCGCTTTCGTAGGTGGACCTTTAAGAGCGCTTTTTAAAAGCGCTGTCGTTGCTAAATGAGGTATTTTAATGTGCAGCCTGTAATTTAAGCCTCCCAGTCGACCTGTAATATTTTCGACCTGTAATATGTTTTCAACCTGTAATATTTTCGACCTGTAATATATTTTCGACGATATATTTTCAACCATAGGTAGGACAATATATATATACTAATATAATACCATTATAATATCCAAAATTATATATATACATCATTACAAACTAAATCAGTAACATCAACAATATTATACTTCAAATCGACACAAATCCTACATGAAAAGTTGCTGAATAAAAAATTGACACAAATCCTCTTTGATTTCTTCCAACTTAAGTCTCGGGTACGAAGCAGCACGGAATTCGTCCAAGTACTACAAAACAAAAACATAATATGAATGATTTAGTTAAATGTAATAAATTATATGAAATTATCTTAAGTTATAAATTCATACCGTGAGCGGAATCTCTAATTGATTCGCCTGAAGGATTTCTTTCATAAACCTCAAAACATAGTATCCGCAATCTGAACTGTTTCGCTGTTGCGGACACTACATAGAAAAACAAATAAGATCAAATATCACAATAGTCAAGTAGCATAAATATTATAAGCAAAAATATTATAAGCAAAATTGTGAAAAATAATGTACCTGCACTTTGATCCAAGTAATGTTGTTTGATTTAGTCCGGGATACATGTGCGTCTCGTTGACTTCGGAACACTTGTATTGATCTAACAAATATATAAAAGCATATGTTTAGATCAATCTCACAAATAATTAAATATATAAATATACACGAATATTTAGAACGATCCCACTTACAAATCAATCATTTCCTTCATAGCCGGATAATTGGTCCAGTCACCATTTACCAAATTCAGATAATACACCACTTCTCTTATAGGGTTGATAGCAAGAAACAACTAGTGTGCTCTATAAATTAAAACAATAGGTTATATGAAAATTTTGCTATACACAAAAGAAGCAGAGATTAGATGAACCAAGAATGAGAAACTAACCCTACTGGTCGGGTATTATACGCCCAAAGATGCAGACTTTCTGTATTGCCGGTGGACATGAATCTATCGACTAAGCGTTGTCTAACTGATTCCGGTTCCGAAGCAATTGCCATTCCGCTGCAATGGGCGGAAGACACGAAACGGAATCTGTTTGACAATGGAGTCCCGCGCAACACTCTGTCATACAACAACCTTAAATAAAAACATAATAAACATTAGATTATTTTCATTGAAATGTGTAAATAAATTGTGGGACTAATTAAATAATATATCGGATGAGTGAATATTACCGGATGTATGAGTGCATATTATCGACGCCTAGTTGTTCATGCGTAAAAATCTCTTCCAAGTCATCAATTCCAATATTTGACATGAATTCAATACCGAAGACACCTTCATCCATATTGATTTCACGTAAAGCACCATCCTTCAAATCGGACATATCAACAATTGTTCCGAGCATCGTCCGATATCGAGGCACAAAAGCACCGCCTTTTTTTGCCGCTGGCTTCGGAGGACCAGTGGGTGGTACGCTACGAACTGGCTGCGTCACTTGTTATGACCCCCGAGCAGATGCCTAAAAATCATATAAGTTAGGTAAAATATAAAATCATGCAGTTTTAGATTCAGATTATATATTAACACTTTAAATGTACCTCTTTTAGTGATGCAACAGACTCCTCCTCCTGTAAAATCCCTTTACCCTTAATTGCGGGTTTTGTAGGAGCAGTCTAAAATTAAAATGTAAAAAATAATTAATAAACGGTGCAGAATTGACATTCGAAAACTAAATTATTCATAATCGTTTTCAATATACCTCATCACTAATGGTAATGAGCTCCGAGGGCCATGCAACAAATGATCCTATTGCATCTCGCAGCAATGTCGTCTCTGAGACCATGTCAGGTACCGGTAGCATCGCATCATGATCTAATACAACATCCACCGATACTTTCAGGTGTCCATCCGGGAACGGACGATGGTGAAGTAAATCTCCCAAAGAGTTGTGCACTTTTCCCTTGCCAACTAGGCGATAATTCGGTGACGATAAGTATAGTTGGCAAGATGAAATGCCCTAAACCAATAGTAAATATAAAGTCATTATCATTAATAAAATAGAACAATTTGTAAGGAAAAAAATTTATAATTACCTCGGGAAATTTCCTTTGACAGTTGATACTAGCCTTATCACTAGTTTCTTTCACCGATGAAGTGTTTCACTTTTCTCTCATATACATATCTTTATCTCTTTGCAATTCAGAGACTTGTGCTTGCAATTCCTGCAATTTTTGCAACACTTCTTCATTGGTAGGATTTGATCTTCTCCTAGGATGCTTGTAAAAAGTGGTTGGAGTCACACCATGACCTTTACCCCTCACCCGACCGGGATACTCAGGAGCATCTAGTGCTCTACTAAGTACGCTCCTATCATCCTGGTCCTCACTGGTGGATACTGATTGTGACAAGGTCTCCTGTAATTCATTTACATTTCAATAATTATTAGTGGAGATAAAAAAATCATTTATATATTAAAAAACATTTGATTTAATTAAAGACACAGTGTTATACTTACACATTCAGCATAAACTCTTTGAACATCGGGATCGACAGCTTGATTCTTGCCCACACGAGCTTCCTTCCACAACACATGTACTAGAAGTGAGGTTTCCTCACTTTTCGTCTCCTCTAACTATGCATTGACACAAATAAAATAGTCAAATAAAACACATTTAGACAATTAATTAAAACGCATTTCTATTTACTTACAATTTTTTCCTCTAAGCGTGCATATCCCAAACGCCCTTTTTTGTATGGATACGCGGCTTTTGATGCTCTCGCACTATTTGTGGCACTCCTTTTCCGAAAAGATTCATCTCTTTGCTCTACAAACTTAGCCCAATCATTATCATTAATGAACATCTCATACTTTTTTGGACGTCCCGGGGCCTTTTCAAGAAAGTTTCCTTCTTTATCCTTAAGATAGTTGTTTGTTAGATAAGCTTTCCACCCTCTATATCTTTTTCCGGCCAAACTAAGAATGAAGCGTTTACGCTCATCTGGTATGGTAAAAGACCTCTGCAAACAAACATACACATAGAGTGTGTTAGTATAAGTAATTTAATCAAATTATCGTCAAGATAATAACAACAACCATATATGATACCTTAAGCTCGTCCCAAATCATGTCTTTTTTCTCGTCCAACTCTTTGCTTTTCAGATTCCATTTAGCTACGGAGACTGGAATATGCAAACGAACAAGTGTACCAATATAGCTTGTCAACTTTGCAGAATTAGGACCAATTGGTTGGTTATCAGAATTCCATTCTAAATTATATATCAATCCTTGGTCTCTATGTCGAATGATTCCCTTCATAAGGGACACACCTCGTGCAACTTCTTTTGATGATGTATCCGGAGCATCTATATCTTGTGAGTTTTCTTGTGGGTTCTCTTGTGGGTTTTCTTGTGGGTTCTCCTGTGGGTTTTCTTGATTACTAGCCATTGAACCTGTATAAAATAAACTAAAGCACATTAGTACACTATTAATAAGCTAACAATCTATACAAGTCAAATGGAAGTCAAACCATGCATTTACAAGTAAATCGGAATCGAAATCGGTGAAATCAGAATAAGCGACAAAAAAAGAAAGTTGTCGGAATTGAACGAAATTTACATGGCTATGGTAAAACGTCCTCACGGACTCAAAAATGAAGTCAGTTTTCCAAAATTCAGACCCTAAGCCCGACTTTTGATCACGGACAGAACCAAAACCGATAAAAAAACAGTCCCGAAATGTAAAGATAAGTGAATGAGCAGCTCCGGAATTGTCAAAATAGTATAGTTACATGTAAAGAAGTCGACAAACGGATACATGGTTCAAAAGTTATGTACAAAACGAAAATATGCACCAAAATTGAATAAGTATTGTAACAATCGGAATACAAATTGAAAAAACTATACAAATTGAATATATAACATTAGTCGGAATATGTATACTATTACCTTTTTCACTAACGTCTCTTTCTTTTCTTGGTAGGATTGTGTGCTACGCGTTTCTTAACAACGCGGACGGTTGGATTGATCCAAATACCCTTATTATGATCATTTCTAGTACAAGATTCGTTCTCATCTTGATCGTTTCTTGTACAAGATTCAATGCCAACACCAATATCACCTTGATCTCCAATGTTTTCATCAACTATTTTGTTTGATAAAAGCACTATAGACCATTTTGTACTTGTCGGATCATTGACATAGAACACTTGTTTAGCTTGAGAGGCTAGAATGAAAGGCTCATCTTTGTACCCCACCCTGTTGAGATCCACTTGCAAAAATCCTGACTTATCCATTCGTATGCCACTATTATTTTCAACCCACTTGCAACCAAATACAGGAATTTGAAACTTTGCGTAATCAAACACCAAAATGCGCTCGATAACCCCAAAATATGACAAATTTGCAAATTTCGGATTTAAGTCATTCGCACTTGATATGTGCATTGCTTCAGCTACCAAGGTAACACCACTATTTTGCATAGTACTTTTATCATCCTGTTCTTTGGTATAAAATGTGTATCCATTAATTGCGTATGCGCTATAAGAAAACACAATTATACTTGGACCATAGGCTAAACATCTCAACCTTTTTGTTACCGAAGCAGGATCTGAACGATACTTTGAATAAATATGTTCCCTAAACCACGGTATGAAACTTCGATTGTGCTCTCGTACTATCCAGTTCTCATTTCTATTCGGATTTAAATCTCGGAGAACAACCTTGTGCATTTCAACATACGGCTCAACCTCAATCTCATTGTGCAGACCATACAAGTGCGCTTGATCCCGTTCGACCATTGATATTGTCACAACTTTATTTCCAATTAGCCTTTTTCCTTCTTTTTTTTCGACAATATGAGATTTGGGGAGTCCAATTGATTGAACATTTGTCAGATATTCAGTACAAAACTCAACCGCTTCTTCAACAACGTATCGTTCGGTAATACAACCCTCCGGTCGACTTCTGTTTTTCACGTACCCTTTTAATATTTTCATATAACGTTCAGCAGGGTACATCCATCTCATATAAGTTGGTCCGCACAATTGTGTCTCTTTCACAAGATGAACAACTAGATGAACCATCATGTCAAAAAACGAGGGAGGAAAATACATTTCAAGATTACATAAAGTAACAACTATCTCTTTTTGCAATGTTGGTAAGATCGCGGGATCGACCACCTTACTACAAATTGACCTGAAGAAGAAACACAGCTTAGTTATTGCGCTTCTTACTTTTTCTGGCAGAATAGAACGTATACCTATTGGTAAAAAATGTTCCATTATAACATGGCAATCATGCGTCTTCAAACTCTTTAACTTGAGGTCTTTCATGGACACAAGTCTTCTAATATCTGAAGAGTAGCCTTCTAGAACTTTAACGTCACTGAGGAACTTACACAATGTTTTCTTCTCCTTTCTAGATAGAGTGTAAACAGCAGGTGGCAGATATGTTTGTTTTCCTTTCGTCACGGGTCCCAATTCAGTTCTCATTCCCATGTTTACCATGTCCTTCCTTATGTTAAGGCCATCCTTAGACTTTCCTTGTATATTGAGTAACGTACCTATGACGCTGTCAAATACATTTTTTTCAATATGCATAACATCCAGGAAATGTCTTACGTACAACGACTTCTAATATGGAAGTTCAAAAAAAATTGGCTTCTTCTTCCACCCACCCTTGACAAGTGAATGTGCAAAAGGCTTGCCAAACTGAGTGCTCACATCTTTCACCTTTTCAAAAATTTGATCACCTGACAAAAAAGGCGGGGCTGTACGATGTTCGGCCTTTCCATTGAATGCTTTTCTCCACCCACGGTAGTGATGATTAGAATTTAAGAATCTACGATGGCCGAGAAAGACATTCTTCTGACAAATCTCCAATCGTGTCGTATCGGTTTCATCTTCACAAACAGGACACGCCTTTTGACCTTTATTGCTGTACCCGGATAGATTTCTGTATGCTGGAAAATCATTAATTGTTCCAAACAACATCGCCCTCAAGTTGAAACTTTCTTTCCTACACCCATCGTAAACCTCCAAACCGTTCTCCCACAAAAACTTTAAATCTTCGATTAACGGTGCCAAGTATACGTCTATGTCATTCCCTGGTTGTTTAGGCCCAGAAATTAGCATAGATAACATCATGTACTTACGCTTCATACATAGCCACGGAGGTAGGTTATAAATCATAAGAATCACAGGCCATGTGCTATGCGAGATACTTTGAATACCATGCGGGTTCATTCCATCAGTAGACAATGACAAGCGAAGGTTTCTTGCTTCTTTTCCAAATTCAGGATAATCAGTATCAACTTTCATCCATTATGGTGAGTCTGCCGGATGTCGCAACTTTCCATCAATAATTCTTTCATCTGCATGCCAAGTCAAGTGTCTTGAATCAGTTTCACTATGATACATGCGTCTAAATCTCAGAATTATAGGAAAATACCATAAGACTTTGGCCGGAGACAACTTTTTCTTATATCGAGGGGCACCGCATTTAGGACAATCATTCAACGCTGCATACTCGTTTCGAAACAAAACGCAATCGTTTGGACATGCATGTATCTTATAATAGCTCATGCCAATAGAGGATAACATCTTTTTGGCCTCATACGTTCGATTGGGAAGAACATTATCATCTGGTAGCATATCTTTCATAAGGGCTAATAACTCTGTGAAACTTTTATCCGACCATCCATTGTCCGCCTTTAAGTTGTACAACTTTAACACCGCAGACAATCTTGTGAATTTTGTACAACCCTCATACAACGGTTTCTCTGCATCGCTTACCAACCTCTCGAACATTTTGGGACAATCCTCAAGATCTTCTTCAAGCGCTTCTGCAATCTCTTCGACTCGATCATAATCATATGTGTTTGTGCAATCGTCGTTTGAAGCATACTTCGTATTACACCTCGACTCAACATTCCCGTTACTTTTCTCACCATGCATTGTCCAACATGTATAACTTCTATCAATTCCAAACCGTAGTAAATGCGATGCCAACTTATTCCCGTCAACCTTACCCCCATAACAGCAACCCAAGCAAGGACACGACATTCGAATCGGGTCTTTGGAGTGCGCAACCGCAAACTTAACGAATTCCCATACCCCTTTCTCGTACTCTTTCGACAATCGGTTTGAATTCATCCATGTTTTATCCATGTCTTAATTAAGCTAAACAAATGCTTTTGCTTCTTGGTTTCTCTATCAGGTACTAAGGAATTTTGTCAAGATAAGAAATAGCTATCATCATTATGTCTTGATCAGAATACCTAATGAAATCCTATAAAGTGTGAATAATAGAAATAAATCTTGTCAAACCACTCAAGTCTTGAAATATAATGTAACTGCTGTGAATAAGCAACACTGAAGCAATACCTAATGAGATCCTATAGCTTTCATATTGGTTAAGTTGGTAGTTATCTAAAGATAGGAAGTTACAGTTGTCTCGATTGTTTGAGTCTCTAAAAGAAGACAGTACCTTATTTCAGCCTACTCCCGATTTCTTAAAGAAGACATTACCTTATTTCAAGGTAATATAAGTCCACAAACCAAAAAACTGGTTGAGAGACACTAAATTGAAATTAAATAGAACCATAAACAATAAACTATAAGCAGAAAACAACAAACTATAAGCAAGAAGAAAGGACTAGTAACCTGAGTTGGACTTGATGTGGGAGACGGGTAGGTTTGAATCGGCGTTTTGTACAAGTAGAAACCAGAGCCTTCAAAGTAACTGTAAAATTAAATAAAAATATACCAAAACAAATCAATAGACCTCCAGTAGAATAATAATATGATTAGTATTGTCTCCATAGAGATTATACTTAGAGGAATCTGATATATCCAAACATAGGCTCAAATTAGCACAAATTTAAAACAAATATGGAAAACCGAAAATCTGAAGACATTTTATCAAACTTTCAGGAACTATCTTATATCAATGAGATTTGTGTATTTTTGTGTTATATTTTAAGTCACAAAATTAGGTGGCTTGCCATGGTAGATTAAGTGTCCCTTGAGAATCTGAGACACCTATACAAAGTATACTATGATACTATTGATCTTGAGATTGTTGGTTTACTATTAAAACAAAAGTATGGAGAATTTTAAGATTACTCTTTTGATCTATTCCATTTCTACTTCACCTTTTTTCACAGTAACTAAATAACATACCTTGGCACCGGCCTTTACACTTTCAGCCTCAGCACCAACACTTAGGACCTGAAACAAATATGAAAAATTATCAAATAGTAAAAATACACAATAACTTGTTTCAAAATAACGAATCTTCAGATCTAAAACACCATAAGGCACACTATTTAATATGTATACTTACTTCGCCGGTAAGATATCGCTCAAATTTAACACCTGACTTTGGCAACAAAATTCCACCAGCGGTTGTCTGCCCCAAAAAAATTACATTCGCAAATCAGCTATGCAATCATGCACTATCCAAATCAAACTCTAAATCGTGATGTTATGATCGTGTAGGTACAATATCATGATCAACTCTAAATCAAACTTCATCAATATACAATATCATGAACAACTCTAAATCAAACTTCATCAATATACATTAACAACTAACCTATCCAGACACAAAAGTTCACACACTCATAAAATCGATCGTGTAGTTACAATATCATGATCAATACAGCCACAATTGCAGCATCTTAAACACCAATAATCAAAAATGAAATTCCATGTACTAAATCCATACAGAATCTGAACTTTCAAACTACATTCCATGTACTACATTCCAATTTCAGCTACAATTTTTGTTTCATAAAAATCTATCAAACTCAAATCAATCTCATTGTCACTTAAACAGAATCTGAACTTTCAAACTAAATTGACTCAGTGACTGACTCCCAACCTCTGAACCTAAGCTACTAAATCCAAACAAAGAGAAAGAACCTTTACATGTATGTGTCTCTCGATTAATCGCTTCTTGAACAAAAGCCCAGAGTTGAACAAGCGACGAGCAGAAGCCGTTGAGAAAAAGACGATGAGAACAAGCGTATGCGCAGAAACGATGGCTCACGATTGAGAACGGAGAATGGTGGCTCACGATTTTCTGAGATGGTGAGTTTTCTGAGTTGAAATGGTGGGCAACGAGAAACGATGGCACGATGTTTTCTGAGTTGAAATGCTGAGAAAGAGGAATTAGGGATTTCAAAGATTTTCTAAGTTTTCTGTGGGCAGCAATGGCAGAGAAAGAGGAATTAGGGATTTGGAAACGATGAAGCACGTTTAGAATAATTTTGTTTTTAAAAAATTTTAATTTTAAAAAGGCTATGACAGCGCTTCTGAAAAGCGCCTTCGTAGCCAGGCCTTTACCAGCGCTTTTTGGGGAAAAAGCGCTCTTGTAGCCCACCCCCTATAGCAGCGCTTCTGAAAGCGCTTTCATAACCCCCTATAAAAGCGCTTCTGAAAAGCGCTTTCGTAACCCCCCCTATACCAGCGCTTTTAGAAAGCGCTTTCGTATCCCCCCTATACCAGCGCTTTCGTAACCCCCCCCTATAAGAGCGCTTTTTTAGCGTGTTTTTTAATTTTGTTTTTAGCGAAGCCTATACCAGCGCTTTTTCCTAAAAGCGCTTTCGTAGGGGTGCTGCTAAAAGACAAATTTGGTATAGTGTGAGATTGGTCATGAAGATGTAATTTGCAGAGTTAAAATTCAGCAAGTTGCAGTTGAAGCAATAAAATGCATAACCGAATGAAGAGGACCAGTTATTTGTTGCAACCTATTTTTCTAGCAATAAATCTTGTGAATCTTGGTTGATCAATAGTGGCTGCATCAACCACATGACCTATACAAAACAAATTTAAAACACTTAGACAATATTGAAGTAAAATGGATCAGAATTGGAAATGGTGAACAAATTACAGTAAAAGGCAACTGAAAATAGCTCTAATTTGTCATTTAGGTACGAAGACTCTTACTGATGTTTTATATGACTTTCATAATTGAACTTCGTTGGGAAGCAGTTCAGAGAGAGACATCGAAAGTTGATCATGTTGAGATCTTTAACCTCTGTGTAAAAACTTTTTCCAAGGAGTCTTTTTCATACTAGGTATCTACCAATATGTTGGAGCAAACTTAAGAGGTCGTATCAACTTTCCTTGAGCCTTGCACTAAAAAACCCTAATTAAATTTCTCCATAATCAGACTCTAACAAGATAGGTCTGCTTTTGGAGACAGAGTACGGATCAGAAGCTGAGTACCTTTAGTCCAAGTCTTTAGAGTTTGAGCTGTCACCAAAAGCTGAGATACCAAGTTCTGAGTCATTAGACTCTGATCCTTCAAAATTTGAGTCCTTTAGCTTCTCTTCATATGCTCATAACAGGGTCAGAACCAAGTTGATTTTTAAGCTAATGATCATGCACACTTGAAGATATGTTAGTATACCCAATTGTTCTTTGAGTACTTTGTTATCATCAAAAGCCAAGGGATATGAACAATTTTGTTCAAACAAGATTTTTTAAATAGGAAAATCTATTATAAAGGAGTATAAGGATTACTCCACCCATGATTACAACAAACTGTTACCCTTTAAAGCAAAGGAGAGGATTAGTGTTCCAAACGCAAAAATTACAACCAACCGAAATTTTACAAAAAGAGGATATATACGACCAAGATCTCATAACAATAGCTGGCCTACACTCGTCAAAGTTAAACCCAAAATTGTTGAATATAACGTCATTATGACACAGCCACAAACTCCACATTGTGGCAAGCCAGATCAACGCCAGAGTTATTATGTTCGATTTATTTTTCACTTTTGACCAATTAAGGAAAAAGCTCTTAAGCTCCATCAAAGATAACTTCAGTGCACTGCCTATCCAACTAATAGCAAGCTTAATATGCCATCTTTTTTCACCATGATCCAAAGGTATCATCTTCCTCAGCTTTTGTTCAATATGCTCAGAAATCTCACAACAATAGCAAGAATGACATCTATGACAGTCTGCTGATATCATTATTTATTTTCTATTAGAATTTTTCTAATGGCATAGTCCTTACATTTTCATATATGGAAATTAGTTGTGTACCTAATTCTTTATTGACTTCATGACTCTAATTCAAATAGCATGATTCAATCATCATTTGTGTTTTTATTCTCATGAATACACAATAGCATATTATTATCTAATGACATTTTGTGGATAGTAATGAACTTTAATTTGTCCTATACAAGGAATATTGTTGGACTGTTTAGTAGCAGTTGCGTGATTCAATCTCGTCATTTGAAATTAGATGTGGAGTACATTGAGGAAACTGAACAAGACCATTGTCAGTAAAGGAGGCCTATTAATAAAGAGAAAACATTATAACAAAAAGAGTATAAGATTCTATCTCAGAACTGGGTAACCATTGTTGCTAAAGTTGCAACAGTGAAAGTTGTTCAGAATAGAATGTGTGAAATTTTTTGCAATGGCAGTGAAATCGTATTTTTTAAATTTTAGAAAAATTTTAACTCCAGATTATCTGGGGATTTTCCTGCGGGTTTACTGAAAATAACTTGCATAATTTACGCGAAGATATACCTATGGCATTAAGTGTGGTTTTTCGTGCAGATATTTTTTGCGGGTTTACTTATAAATTTACCATAAGATCTTCCTATCAAAATATTTACCTACAAAGATTTTAGCTGAAAACCTGGAAGGACAGAAAAAGCTGAAAGAAATCTTTTTTGTAGTAAAATTTAACTTACATCCGCAAGTAAATCTGCAGGAAAATAAATTATTTATAACGTTCGGAATGGAAAAATTGATTTGTTATAATTTCCAACTCTTGATGATTCTTTAATTTTATTGTCGTTGATTATTCTAGAACTCTTTATCATGTTTTGTCCCTTAGCATGCCTAAAATAAAAAGCAAATGCAATCACATCAACGATATTTATTTATTAATTATAAATTTAACAAGACGTTGGGAACTTCCATAAGCTATAGCTATATACACATGTGATCTTCCCATCAATCTCCCGCAAACCGTAAGAAATTGGCTTTATGGGCTGCCACTTATGTGAAAAACATTTTTTTTAATGAACTTGAATAAAGAAAAAGAGAAAAAGAAGAGTGTGTGTGGAAGAAAAAATAAAAGTTGAGAAAGGCAACAAAATTTTGGAGGGTCCAGCTAGCAATAGAACTCTATAAACATGTTAGTGGAATCATATTAGGATAGTGAAGTACAATCCAATTTAACTTTAAGCCGTATCAGGGTCGCCAATCACATTAATCAACCAGTTGTTTGTCATATACCTAAATCTTTTCAAATCACCATACAGACACACAATTAGGACTCTTCAAAGAGCTATAAGGCAGACCGAAACACCAGACTGAAATTAACATAAACCAAACCGTTATGTTTCGCTCGTAAACCAAATCATATTGTACAAACTAGTAACTAACCCGTGCGTTTGCACGGGTTCTGGTACGGGACACACATTTGTTTTAAGTCCCCACTTAATATTATAATATATTTATTATATAAAAATTAGTAAACAAAAAAATTGATAGTATAAGTAAAAAAACATTTAGATTGGATATTTTTGAGTAAAAGAAATCACTGTCCCAAAGAGGATACTTGCATACCAGATATTATGGGGGAGTTGTAAATATTATATATATATATATATATATATATATATATATATATATATATATATTGAAGTATTTAAAATAAATATAACTTGTGATAACAATGCGAGGGTTACCCAAAAAATAATAAACCCGTGCGTTCGCACGGGTTCTGGTACGTGACGCGCATTTGTTTCAGATGTATATTTTTAATAGAAAAATGTCTGGTACCTGTGAAAAAATAATTATTAAATGTATAGAAAAATGTCAGGTACCCGTAAAAAAATAATAATTAAATGTATAGAAAAATGTCTGATACCCGTAAAAAATAATAATTGAATTTATAGAAAAATGTGTGGTACCCGTAAAAACATTTAGATCAATAAAAAAAATTTAATACAAAATATAGTTTTGTTATAAACCCGTGCGTTCGCACGGTTTCTGGTACGGGACGCGCATTTGTTTTAGATGTTTATTTTTTAATAGAAAAATGTCTAGTACCTGTGAACAAATAATAATTAAATGTATAGAAAAATGTCTGGTATCCGTAAAAAAATAATGATTGAATGTATAAAAAAATGTTCGGTACCCGTAAAAAAATAATAATTAAATGTTTAGAAAAATTCTGGTACCCGTAAAAATAATAATTGAATGTATAAGAAAAATGTCTAGTACCTGTGAAAAAATAATAATTGAAAGTATAGAAAAATGTCTGGTACCCGTGAAAAATAATGATTGAATGTATAGAAAAATGTTCGGTACCAGTGAAAAAATAATAATTAAATGATTAGAAAAATATCTGGTACCCGTGAAAAAATAATAATTGAATGCATAGAAAAATGTCCGGTACCCGTGAAATAATAATAATTGAATGTATAAAAAATGTCTGGTACCCGTAAAAACACTTAGATCAATAAATTTTTTTAATACAAATACAATTTCTTTATTCATTTATCTACAAAATACAATTTCTTTATTCATTTTAATACAAAATACAATTTCTTTATTCATTTCTGTCATTTCAAAATCGAAAAATATTTTGAATATCATTCATTTATAAATATGCATTTAAAATGATTATTTTTTTTTTAACATAAATGATTACTTTTTTTATTCTTCTCAGGAATATAACTAATTACGATTTAAAACATGTCCATTTTATTAATTAGAAATTGTTACATATTTAACATTTTTTATTAGTTGTGCAAATTTACCATTTTTATGATAATTAAAAACATGTTTATTAATTATTTAATAATTTTCTTATTTTCTATATATTAATATAAATTTAGAAAACTATTTTAAATGTTGATCATAAAAAATTTGTCATTTCAATATCGTAAATGCTTTGAATATGATTCACTCATAAATATGCATTTAAAATGTATGATTTTCTTTATTCTTCTCACAACTATAGCTTAATTACTATTTAAAATATGCTCATGCTCTTAATTAGAAATTATTGCATATTTAACATATTTTTTAGTTTTGGCTTAATTAACATTTTTATGATAATTAAAAACAAATTTGTAATTACTAAATTATTTTTCTTATTTTCTATATATAAATATTAATTATAAATATGTAATAAAAACTACAATCTTTTTATATTTTACATATAACTCTTTGAATGTAATAAAAATAATATTTTACAGTTATTAGGAAATGTTTTCTAAAAATTCCTAGAAAACATGTTGAGTAAAGCAAACAGTATAGTTGGGTTTTCAAGAAATATATCAAATGAAAAAGATTTGGGTTTGTTCAAGAGTGCAAGTAAGCTGGTAGAGAAATAAGCTGTGGCATAGAAAGAGTAGGTATCAAAGAATTGCAAAGAAGCCAGCCACGTGGCTCACTATCTAAGCAAAGGGTCATTCTGGTCCTTTCCAAAACATCAATCTTTCTTATATTGTAGATTTAAATTCTAACATAATTTGTTGCATAAAAATAGGTGGGATTGAGTGTGAACTTTAATCATGAATTTGGATCTGGTTGATATTTTAAATTTGGATTCAAACATAATTATAATAGTATTTTTATGCCAAAATAAATACATATAATATGAAAAAATTTAATAATATCTACATTTACAATATCAAACATTATAATAATTAATCCAAAATAAATGCAGAAATAATTACTCAGCATTAACATATTGATTTGTTCCAATCTTTTAATTAAATTACTTAAAATTCAATGAATTTTTTTTAATTATGAACAATTATTAATGGAAAGATATTGCAGAGAAATTAGGGAAGTTATTTGTAAATATTTCTTCACATGTTAAAAAAGGAAAATTTATAAGTTATTCTATTTTTAATCTCTTTTATTTTCCTGCACCAAAAAGTGATAATTTTCTTTTGATTGGGAGTTAAAAAAATAAATTAAAAAAATCTTGAAATTAAAATTTCATTTTACAATAAGTCTCAACTATTGAAATCAAAGATGTCACATAAGGATCCGTCATGTTAAGACCTTCATTGCTTCCTTCACCGGCCACCGTATTTGAATATTTGAACGGAAGTATGCTATTTGTCTGAGCGTGCAGATAAGAAGTAGCGGAGGCAACAATATTATAATTAGTCATGGCACTTATCCTATATCCACCGTTATTTGACTGCTATTCTTCTTCTGGCTTCTCTAAGCTTCCAACTTCTTGAGGATTTTTCTCAGGTTTTGCTGCCGATTCCTTTTTCTCTAGCGATGAAGTTACAAAAACAGATCGTACTGTTTTAAGAGTTTCACTGGCTAAATTATCAAATAAAAAAAATAAATTAGTTTTGATTTTGTGGAGAGTTTAAACTAATTTCTGAATCCAAAACCATATATATTCTTCTCTATAATCCAAAACAATGTAAAACCCTTACTAATAGAGGTTGCAATTATGCTCCAACCCTTGATATTGCAGCAAAATATGGGCAAAAGCGCCTAATGCAGTCGCAACGGACGCAAAGACCTCTCAAATGCCACCACATAGTGTGCTTCTTAAAGATAGAGAGATAACAACCACCCATTTATAAAAATTATTATGAATGTTGCTCACTCAAATGAAATTTTAATTTACAAAGAAACTAAGGAAGGACCAATATAAAAAACAACATGTTATACTAAGATCCGTCGGAATTCGTTTCAGATTCAAAAGATAAATGAGAGAACATAAACCTTTGATGAAGAGTGATGAATAGTAGCTAAAAAACAGAAAAACTAAAAAAAAAATGAGTTAGTTATTAAAACATGAAAAATAAATAAATATTTATAAAAAAACTTTACTCCACTTATAATGAATGAGGTGATGAAGAACATGATATATTTGGTTCTGAGAAAGTTATGAGAAATAAATATGATGAGAAACCAAACATTATAATAAGCAATATTTCAAATCAAAGTATTATAATAAATTTGTTATTATAAACAAAATTGTACTAATAGAGACTCATAAAAACTTGTAGTATATGAAAGGAACAACCTTTAACACACCTTTCATATAGATTCATATAAACTGAAAAATGAGAGGAACAATGTTTAACGACCTTTCCATTATTTCCCAACTTCAAATCTAAGACATACTTGCTGCAAAATAAGAGCAAAAAAGTAGATCCACAACATATCTTACATTAACCACAACAATAAAACATCAACAAACACAAATCTCAAACAGAAAAAAACGAAGAGATTGATTTGGGACTTTCATCGAACACGATGCGGGCAAGTGCAAATTTTTATATTTTGAAAGCATGTTAATAATAGAAAAAACTCTCACAACAACAAATAACACCATACAAATGAAATAGAAGCAAAAGAAAGAAGAAGAATACGAACAAAAATCAAAAGGGAAGAGGAGATCCGCATTTGATCGAAACCTGCAATAACAACAACAAATATAATCAACAACATAATCATCGGTTTTTCATAGATCTAAGTAGAGAATGATAAATTATCATTTTTGTTGAAGAAAGGAAAGAGAGAAAAAAGAAGAAGAATAAGAGAGAGGAAGCAGAAGAGAGAAAAAGGGGAGAGGAAGAGAGAGGTAGAGGAACAAATAAGAAAGAAGAAGAGGAAGAGAGAGAACCTGCAGAAAAAGTGACTGGAGCATGAAAAGTGGAAGAAGTGATGGGAGCATATAAAGTGGTTCAGTAAAAGATTTTAGGTGATTCTATCAGAAAGTTAAATGATATAATTCTTTATTTTTTGCAATCCATAAGCTTTGCAACCAAATGAAGAAAAGGCAATTGAAAGAAGCTCAAACCATCCACGTGGCTAGATATACGAGCAGCATGGCAAAAAGGGAATTTCCATAACATTCAACTTTCTTATATTGTAGATGATTTTAGAACCGAGCCATACGACAAATAACTCAAATTGAAAATAAAAATATATTAAAAACAAGTTTTAAAAATTTTTTTAAAAAAAATTTAAAATAATTTAACAGTTGGGTTATTTTACAAATGATTTTGTATGGTTCAGAAAATCGAATAACAGTTTACCAAACCAATCATTTTAGTTCAGTTTGGTTATAAGTAAATTAAAACTGTTCGATTCAATTTGTGTGAACTTTTACTATAATTTGAATGAATTCGGTTCGATTCGGTTTTTTCAGTAAACATACTATGAACACTCTACACACAATAATACTATCATAATTATGCAAAAAGATAACCGCTAAAATATAACTCTGGATTATATAACATGAAAATAACCAGAAAGAAAATATGGTTACTTATCATTGACAATTACTAAATATTAACTAAACAAGGAGTAAGTTGAATTATTTAATCAATCAATCTTGCTTCCACAACTGGCTATAAAACCTTTTTATGAAATCTTCTGCAGCCTTATCAACTTGTTTCTCCTTCTCATCATCATCTCTTAAAGGGAATGGTGAGTCACTCAGCTTCTGTCGCTCAGATCCAGACTGTGCATGAGATGCTTCTACAGTTGTTTTATCATTGTTAAGCATCTCAAACACCGCCTTCATAGCATTCATAGTCTTCACCTCATCGTCATCTGCAAGTGGCGCTTGAGCATTGTATTTATGGTTGTGGACATGGTGACGGTTCCCGTTTGAGAAGAAATTGTTGGGAGTGTTGCTACAGCTGAATTCGTACTCCCTTGAGAGAGTGAATTGCTGGTGTGAGTTGTGGGAGTGGCGGTTTGAGGTGGAGCCGCCGTGGTGGTGATGGTGGGACATTAGATTGGCAATAACTTTTCCGGCCAGCTTGCTGCGGCGCTTGAACATCATGTTTAGGTTCATCATTAGTTTGCCTTTTGATATTCCTTTTCTCAACATGAAGAAGACAACACGTACCATTTTCCACACTCTCTTTGATATTACTTGTAGATTGTTTTCCATTTCTATATATTTGAAAGAGAGTGGTTTTGAGAAAGATATATTGAGAGTGATAGTGAGATATGAAGAGATGAATTTGATTTGAGGACATGAGGAAGGAGGGTGATGAGGTTATTTATAGTTGGAGGACAGGAAAAAGAAGGAAATAAAAAATGAATATTGGAACCAGCATATGGAAATTGAATAAACCGTGAGTGCATACATGCTTTATATATTGCTTTATGTGTTGGTAATATTTTGTTATATTTTACTTAGTACATTATTGGGGAGTGGCTGTGCTTTTTAGAAAGGACAAGAGTGCTTTATTACTTGGTTGAATGAATCAAATACTAAAAATGTTTTAAAAGTAAAGGAGTTTATTATGTGGGAAGTTTAGAGAGAAAAAGATAATATTCTTAGTGCTCATTGAGTTTATATCAATTAATTAAATATATAACTAATTACCCAATTAAAAATTTATTTATCTTAATTAATACTTTATTTAATCAATAATCAGTTAATTAATATAATTAAATAAGAATATATATTATGGATGTATTTCATTGGTGGTCCCCTATGGGTATCTTAATTGTAAATGTGTCTATCTTACTAGACTACCTTAATTACCTGATTCACAGAAAGGAACTTTGAGCTTCCAAAGTAATTTGATCGATGTACTTAGTTTAATAAAAGCAACATAAATAATGGGTATCTTAAGGATGGTGGTTATACCAATGGGTCAATCTATCTTACTAGACTAAACATTGTTTTAAATACAAACACTTGATATTGTTTATTTGCAACGTATCTTGAAAACTCATTTGATAGCTTAATTTACAAAAAAGGCAGATTCTTAATTTCAAATAGGATGATTGAAATTTGGGGTATTTTGGACCAAAGAGTGGGTGAGAGGGATATTTCTGACCACTGTCATATTTGGCTCAACGTGGGAAGGATCGATTGGGGGCCAAAGCCTTTTCGATTCAACAACGCTTGGTTCCACAACGCTTCCTTTATCCCTTTCTTGAAGGAGGAGTGGGGGAAAATAAAAGTAGAAGGGAGAGGTGATTATGTTCTCTACGAGAAGCTGAAAATTCTAAAATCTAAAATCAGAAAGTGGAATAGAGAAGTGTTCGGATGGGTAGACCTTCGAGTGAGCGATAATGTTGACAGCCTGAACGTGTTTGATAGAAGGATAGTTGATCAACAAGATGAAGACATTTCGGCTTTGGTTGAAGATAGATACAAGGTTTCTGAGGAACTCTAGGAAACGTTAAAACTGAAGGAAAGCATGCTTAGGCTCAAATCAAGGCAGTTGTGGCTAAAAGACGGAGATAAAAACTCTAGCTTCTTCCATAATCAAATGAAGGGTAGGAGAAGGAGGAATTCGATTACAGCTCTGTGGGTGTGCGACGGGAACAAAAGTTCAGGGCCTGATGGCTTTTCTTTAGCCTTCTTCAAGAATTGTTAGGAGTTTATCAAAGAAGATATTTTCAAGTTTGTGGGTGACTTCTATAAAGATGCCAGGCTTATAAAAGTTGTCTCTTCGTCTTTTATAACTCTGGTTCCTAAGGTTTGTCATCCTCAAAACCTGCTGGATTTTAGACCTATATGTTTAGTTTGTAGCATGTATAAGATTCTTTCCAAGTTGCTTGCTGCTAGATTAAAAGGTGTGATAGGTAAGCTTGTTTCGATTAACCAATCGGCCTTCATTCTTGGAAGATCAATGTTGGATAGTGTGCTGTTAGTTAATGAAGTTCTGGACTTAGCGAAACGAGAAAAAAAAGAGTGCATTACTTTGAAGGTTGACTTCGAAAAAGCCTACGACTATGTCAACTGGGATTTTCTGCGTTTTATTCTGATCAGAATGGGTTTTGGTTATAAGTGGCTCAAGTGGATGGAAAGTTGTGTTTTTACGAGCTATACATCTATTCTAATCAACGGTAGTTCGACTAAGGACTTTAAGTTGAAAAAGGGCTTAAGGCAAGGAGATTCGCTTTCACCGTTCCTCTTCGTGCTGGTTACGGAAGCGCTAGCTGGTCTGATGAGAAAGGCAGAGGAGCAAGGAATTTACAGGGGGTTTAAATGTAATGGAGTTGAAGATGTGAGCCTAGTGCAATTTGCGGACGACACTGTCTTAATAGCAGACAGAAACAGTGATAATTTCTGGGCAATGAAGATAGTTCTGAGGGGTTTCCAGCTTATGACGGGTCTAAAGATTAATTTCCTAAAGAGCAAACTTTATGGTTCCAATGTGAATGACTGGCTTATGGAGGCAGAGTCTGATTTCTTGAATTGCGACAGGGATGAGTATCCGTTTAAATACCTTGGAGTTAAGGTTGGTGACAGTCCTCGTAAGGTTTCTATGTGGAGGGATTTAATTGTGCAGTTAAAAAAAAGGCTGGTTACTTGGAAAGGAATACACTTGAATATGGCGGGTCGTGTAACGATGATCAATGTTGTATTGAATGTGATTCCTATTTTCTCGTTATCTTTCTATAGAGCTCTGGATAGTGTGATCAAAGAGATTCGTAAGATCCAAAGTAACTTTCTATGGCATAACTCTGAAGGCAGCCGAAATATCCATTGGGTAAGCTGGAATTCAGTGTGTAATCCGATAGACAAAGGAGGTCTCGGTATCAAAGACATTAGGATTCTTAATACGGCGTTGATGCAAAAGTGGAAGTGGCGTATTTTGAAGGAGAAGGAAGCAGGGTGGTGTAGATTTTTAAAAGGTAGATATGGAGAGATTGCTCTAAAAGTTATTATAGGGAACAAATCAGTGTTAAGTAATAACGATTCTGTGTGGTGGCGTGACTTGGTCTTATCGGCGTCTTCTAAAGATTCTAACCTTAATCTGTTTTCTGCAGCTGTTTCATCTAGAGTTTCCAATGGTAGTGACTCTTCGTTCTGGCATTCTAAATGGTTAGGTAACCAAGCCATCAAGGAAATTTATCCGGAAGCCTTCGAATCTGCTTTAAACCAGAATTGCAGCATTGCAGAAGTGGTTAGCTGGAACGGGCAGGATTATAGCTGGGACTTGGAGGTTTGTTTGGATGCTAATGACCCTTATTTCCTGTTACTGGCAGCGGAAATGAGGGATTGGTTAGAGGTTAGCTCTTTGCATAGAGATGAGGACGACATCCACGAGTGGATGCTTACGGATGACGGTAACTTTACTATTAAATCCTGCTATGTCTTGCTGTTTGAAGGGGCGATGAGGGCTCCCACTTGTCAAGGGGATAAGGCTAGAGCAGTGGAGGCGCTTTGGAAGGTCGAAGCTCCGACAAAATTGAAATTCTTTGGATGGAGATTTTTTATCAACAGAATAGCTTCTAAGGACAACCTTATCAAGCGTAACATTCACGCGGTAAGCCTAGATCCTTCATGTATTTTCTGCCATCTTGCATTGGAAAATATCGACCATCTTTTCGTTTCTTGCCCCTTTGCGGATAGTCTGTGGAAGAAAATTTCAGTTCGGTTGGATGTTATTGAGTTCGTCTCTGTTGAGGAGTTTAAGCATATTTTCCTATATTCGGATAAGATCATGAATAGGATGAAGAGGAAAATTGTAGAAGTGGTGTGGTTAGAGGTTATATGGAGCATTTGGTTAGTTAGAAACGATAACGTTTTTAACCAAGTCAATCCGTCTTTTGTTGAATGTATGTCCGCTATTGTTTTTAGATCTTGGATTTGGTTATCGTCTTGTAGTAAGTTAAGACCGGGATGTAACTTTGCTACTTGGAATACCCACCCTCTTCTTTGTTTTGGGTGTTGAGGCTTTCCGTCTTGTAATGTCGGCTGTTTAGCCTTTTCATTTTTAATAGAAATCTTGCCTATTAAAAAAAAAAAAAAAAAGGCTAATTTTAAAGTTTCTTAAAGAAGTGACAGAGCTAGCATTCACAACAATGCGACAATTATAGAGATAAAGGATTGGATAACACTTAGCCTTATCCATTTGTGAGTTGGATCTATATTAGCTCTATCCATTTCATTGAATTTATTTTTATCATAGTTGCTTTTCTTAGTTAATAATGACTACATTTGTCTTTAGAATCTAGTTTAATTCTTGGTTAAGAATGTCTCAGTTTAGTTAGCAAAATGTGACTATTGTATTGGATTGAGCAAAAAAAGTATCAGCTCCATAATTCTCCACGGACACGCACCCCTCTATTTCTTTTTGGCTTTTTAATCACTTATTTATGGGACAATCCTAGAGCTCTATCTGAAATTTCGATAACGTGCATATTCTGGATAATTACCCTATCAATCTCAACTTTTTAGTACAACAACTATCCATAGTAGGAGAACATTAAAATCTACTTTCAACAAAAGTTACCGAAAAATAAATAGTGGGTATTATATGCATTGAATCTATAATGCGGATTTTTTTTTTAACATCTTTCTTCTTTTAAAATAGCACTTTATAAAATTAATTGTTAGTTAGTCTAGTAGTGATTGACTTTAAATTTAGTAGGTAGAATCGCGGTTTGATCATCTACAATTGTAATTGGGATGAGACACAATGTCGTCAATTTATTTCTGAGCTATTAAAAGATTTTCATTGTCCTTCTTCACAAAGAACGTTTTGTCAATTTCTCACTGGACACAACCAGACACAGTAAGAAATTTTGTAAGTCTTTCATACCAAATTTTGTGAGCTTGTTTGAGGCCATAGAGAGTTATTTTTAACTTGTAGACATGATTGAGAAGACGTTCATCAATAAATCATTTAGACTGCTCATCATAGACTTCCTCATTCAAGTACCCATTAAGGAACCACTACTAAAAAAGAAACTTTTACCACGACTGAGAAAAGGATTTCGCCAAGGATGGTGGTATGTCGTAAAGAATAATATGGTAGTATATACTCTCTTTACTATCACGACTATGCCAAAGAAGACCTTAGATAGTGTTTTTTATATCTTAGACACCGCTTTCAAGTGATGTCTATTATGGCACGGCTGTAGGTATAGACATCGCTTATTTTTAGTGTATAATTAAGCATTGACTTAAGTTCACTTTAGGCAGCACTTTATGTTAAAAGTGTTGGCATAAGTTCTTTTTAGGGAGCGTTTTTTATTAAAAACAGTGGCGTAAGTCTCTTTAGACATAATTTTTTTATACTTTTTTATAAAAGTGATGGTGTTAGGCATCATTGGGGAATGCTTTCTGATAATAGTACTGGTGTAATTAATAAGAGTGTTTTATATATACTTTAAGCAATGCAATGATGTACATATTTACAAAACAATGCAAAGGAATTGGGCAACGATTACTCATAATTCAACATCAAATTTGTGTTTAGATTTTCAAAATCATAGATTAATAATATATTATGATCAATAAGATATATATTACACACAAATATAATTATAAACTTTGTTAAAGTAATTGAAATTTTCATAAACTTCATATACCCTGTTATACAAACTCAAAAGTATATAAATGCAAAACAGTGATAACCTATATCTTTTCAAAATTACTTTAATAATGGACGTATGTTTGTCTAGACTATGTCTTCTTCCAAATCTTTTATTTTGTGTATTCTGCACATAAAACATTTAAGTGATCTTTAAACCAAGATATTACTTAAAAAATATTAAAATAAATTTACTTACACGGAAATAAAAGATTTTAATTAACGAAACTCAGTGACATATCAAATTCCTAAGCAGAAAACACCCTCATTTCTAAAGTTGTCGAAGGATAATAAAATAAATAAACTTAAAAGATAATGCAATTGATTTATTACTAGGAAAATATTTCCCTTACCTTTTTTACATACGAAAATCCTTCTTTCCCGCGATAGTGCAACAAGAAAAAATATCAATCAAGCTTGAAAGTTCACATTTGCACCTAAAATGTTGGTTGTAGGGGGTCAGCATCCATAATCCACAACCATACAAGAAAAAACAAAACAAGAAATAAAAAATCATAAAAACATGAATATACCATTTATTTTTCAAAAAATGGATTCTCAGCCGCAGGTAAAGATTACCATGAGCAAGATAATATCTTTTTCATGCATTCACTAATTAACTCACGTCCTTGCGCATATTTTCGTCCCTTTCACTCATCGTTCTCTTATTGACTCGTTTTTCGATAATTTATGTATAAATTAAAAATAGAATATTAAAATACACAATAATATAACATTTGAAATTAGATAAAAAATACCTAAAATTACAATATAAACTAGATAAATATACGGTTATGTTCATTTGGTCATTTTAGTGTTGATTTCATACAAATCGGAGTTACAATGATGAAGACAAGAACAAAACAATGATGTTACCTGAACCAAGAAAATGATATTTTAAATGAGGTAAGAGAAAGATGAAAAATAAAATGAAATTACATATTGAAATTTCAAACGAAACGGAGAATTTTTTTTACATTTGATTTGATTCCGAAATCAAAAGTTCCTTCATTTATTAACCATCATGTACTATTCATCTCTCTTTCTCTGATTAAGTTCTCATAATTTTATTATGCTCTAATACATTAACATTTTCTTTTTTTCTTTTTTCTTTCTTCCCCTTTTAGTATAAAGTTTTAAAGTTTTTAATGTTAATTTTTAAAAATTAATAATTAGTTAAATTTTTAGTTTTTAGAGAAAATAAATAATTAAAAAATATATATTTATTTGTCTCATTTATCATATGACGAATTAAATATAAAATATTTTTCTTATTTAATATTATTAATAGTAATAATAATTTATAAGAGAAAAACAAGATGAAAATAAATATATATATATATATATATATATATATATATATATATATATATATATATATATATATATATATATATATATATATATATATATATATATATATATATAGCTAAAACAAATTTTGAAAAATTAGCAGGATTACATAAAATATTATACTTATTATTATTATAATTATTATTATTATTATTATTAAAAATAATTAAAGTTAATACTTTTGATTTTAGACAACGCGTTGGAAAAGGCCTGTTAATATTTTTGCATTAGACATCGCTTTCTAAAATAAACTTGGGTAAAAGAGCATTAATATTTTTAACATTAAACAGCACTTTCTAAAATAAGCGTTGGTAAATAAGCACTAAAGTATTTTCGGCATTGAATATCGCTTTTCAAAATAAACGCTAGTAAAAGGGCACTAATATTTTTAACATTAGACAACCCTTTCTAAAATTAGTGCTGGTAAAGAGGCATTAAAATATTGTTGATATTAGACAATGCTTTTAAAAACAAGCACTAGTAAAAAGGCGTTAATGTTTTGATATTAGAATACACTTTCATAAATAAGCACGGGTAAATGGTGCATTAATATTTTTGACATTAGACATCGCTTTCTAAAATAAGCGCTTGTAAAGGGGGTTAATAAATTTTCGATATTAGACAACACATTTTTGTTTATTTTTGGGCGCTAACTAATGTGCTACTTATGGCAACGCTTTTCTTAAATTATAAATGATGGCTAATGTACCATTTAAGACAAGTGTTTTTTCATTTGAGCATTATCAAAGAAAATGCAATGTGTAATATATAATATTAAAAAATTAAAAAATTTGTTAAGCATACAACAGTGCTTATATAATAAAGGTTGTCTAATATGGCTACCTTAGTCAACGAGTATTTTCAAAAGCACTGCCTATTATCCCATCTTATTTTTTACTTTTGCATTTATAATTAAGCGTTTGTAACAGGGTGCTGCCTAAACACTCTTTTGGCATAGTGCACAGGCACGTAGTCGTGGTAAAAACACAATAGCACATAATATATCACTATGGTTATAGAAAGTTAACAATAGTAAAAAATAGAGGTTAGGGGTTTGATACTAAACACTCGTATTTTGAGAGATTTTTCAACATTTCACTACGGTTGAACATTTCAATTGAAGTGAAATACTTATCGTACAACATTTCATCATAGTTATTCCTTCCAAACGTTGTGATATATTTACCGGAGTTTATTATAAAATATTTGGAAAGCTTATTTCACCGACTATTCAATAATCATATAACTTTTATATCTGTTTTAAAAAATAATAACATGAGAAACTGAGTTATATTAGAAGAACAAGTTACACTAATCATTATTTTGAATTTTTTACAACTCATTATCCGTCTCGCTTTTTAATAGTTAAAATTTGGTTTAATGCTTGTAGTTTTTCAATCAACACTTCCTTATTTATTAGTTTATTATGCAAAATACTAAATACTTGATTAAGTTCATGAATCTAATTTAAATTGTTTTATTTAATCATCATTTCTATTTTATTCTCATGAATACGCAATAACAGATCATCATCTAATGACATTTTGTCGATATATAGTAATGAACTTTGTTTTGTCCTATACAGGGAATGGTATTGGACGTTTTAGTAGCAGCTGCATGATTGAATCTCATCATTTGAAATTGGATGTGGAGTACATTGAGGAAAATGACCAAGACTATTATTAGTAAAGGAGGTTCGTTAATAAGGAGAAAACACAATAACTAAAAGAGTGTATGATTCAATCTCGAACAGGGTAATGGTATTCGACGGTTTAGTAGCAGATGCATGATATGAATATTATCATTTGAAATTGGATGTGGAGTACATTGGGGAAACTGGCCAAGATTATTATTAGTAAAGGAGGTCTATTAATAAGAAGAAAACACAATAACAAAAGTGTATATGATTCAATCTTGAACAGTGTAACCATTGTTGCTAGAGTTCCAACAGTGAAAGTTGTTCAGAATAGAATGTGTGAAAAAATTTGCAATGGCAGTGAAATCAAAACTTTTTAAATTTTAGAAAGCTATTAGCTCCTGATTCATCTGGGGATCCTTTCCTATGACATTACTTGCGGATTTTCCGATAGGTTTAGTGAGGAATACTTGTATAATTTTTCTGAGAATTTTTTTAAGGAACTAATTATGGTTATATCTAAAGATATTTTAAAATATTTACGCATAAAGGTTTTAGCTAAACACCATAAACGACAAAAAAAACTAAAGGAATTTTCTTTTCCTGAAAATTTAACTTGTATTCGCAAATAAATCTGAAGAAACAAGAGTATTTTTAAGGGTGGTGTCGAGGGTGAACCAACACCTAGTTCATCGTGAACCACAAATAAGAACCGTTGGATGGTGATAATTTATTAAATTTTATAGTGAACCCTTTCCTACAATAATATTTTTTTCTTTATCTCTTTCCTCTCCTCCCTTTTACGTGTGAATCTGGTAATAAGGGTTGTAGTTTTTCTTCTACTCTACATCCCTCAAAACAACTCTCATATTTTATCAAATTTACCAAATCTCTCTCCATTTTCTATTTTTTTTCTCTTTCATCACTTTCTCACATCTTTTTTCCACAAAAAAAATATATTATTGATCTATATATTTTTATATACAAAAAATGGTATTTATGGTTCAAATATTTTTTATTCAAAAATGTTATAGGGAAAAAGTTTATTCGAAATATCTATTATTGATCTAAATATTTTTATATATGAAAATCTAATATTGATCCAAATATTTTTGTAAATGATACCTAAACAAAAATAATATTTGTATACGGAAAAAAATTCTATTATTTACGAAAAATGGTATTTACGATCCAAATAATTTTTATTCAAAAATGGTATACAAGAAAAAATCTACTATTGATCTAAATATTTTTATATACAAAATTTACTATTGATCCAAATATTTTTGTAAATGATACCTAAACAAAAATGAAGTCTGTATACGGGAAAAAATCTATTATTGATCTAAATATTTTTATATACGAGAAATGATATTTATGATCAAATATTTTTTATCCAAAAATTATATACGGGAAAAATCTATTATTGATCTAAATACTTTTATATATGAAAATTTAATATTGATACAAATATTTTTTTAAATGATACCTAAACAAAAATAATATTAGTATACGGAAAAAAAATCTATTATTTACGAAAAATGATATTTATGATCCAAATATTTTTAATTCAAAAATGATATACGGAAAAAATCTAATATTAATCTAAATATTTTTATATACGAAATTTACTATTGATTCAAATATTTTTGTAAATGATACCTAAACAAAAATGAAGTTTGTATACGGGAAAAAAATTTATTATTGATCTAAATATTTTTGTATACGAGAAATGATATTTATGATCAAAAAAAATTGATCCAAAAATGATATACGGGAAAAATTCTATCATATGATCTAAATATTTTTATATACTAAATATTCAATTATTTATCTAAATATTTTTTTAACATATTATTTAAAATAAATGATGTATCCAAATACGTGTAACAGAACAGAACCTGTGCGTATGCACGGATTTGTTACTAGTTACAAATTAAAAATCAAAACTCATTAAATTAAATCAGAACTCCAATTTAAAAAAAAAAAAAATCATTTAAAATGCATGGGGTTTGTAAATCATTATATGGTCATGGAAGATGGTGGTTGCAAAAGGATAGTATTAGAAAGTGCTTCTCGGTAAACATAAAAAGTCCTTTTTTTTTATTTATTAATAATTACTTGTGGAAGTTTGGGTTATAATGGTGGAGGAGATTGATTATGAAGAATTAATGAAATTATGAGTATTTTTTATGGCTCTTTTTTTGTCATTTGTATGGTTGATGCTAAATGACACAATTGTTTTGTAAACAGTTGTAAAAATGGAGGAGTTATGGCGCCATTTTTTTAAAAAAAGTTTTTCTGAATACTTGTCTTAATGATAGAGTTAGTTTTGTTTCAATAAAATGATTTTAGAAACTACTACAACATACAACAATTGATTATTACGAAGAAATTTGATGGAAGATGTAGAATTTCAATGGAGATTATATTTGTCATAGTATATTTTTAGTGAAAAGATTTAGTGAGGTATTAAATATTTAAATAATGTGAGCCTTGATAATCTAAGGGTTATAAATTATGGTCCACTAGTGATGATAAATTGTTAGCACCCTCATCCTAGAAGTCTCCATTTTTAAGAGTGAATTTTTTACCTATATTTTTTATGTCAATATTTACCAAAAATAATTAATTGTTGTGTAGATGATCTAATATCAGTCAGACTGGAAAATTTGATTTGTTATAGTTTTTAGGTCTTGATCTTTCTTTAATTTTTTTTTGGAAATCTTGATATTCCGCTTTACGACCGACTAATTTAAAAAGGACCAATTACACTATCTATTAGCGGAGATTCTGTTTAAAGTTAATGATTCTTTAATTTAATTGTTGTTGATTATAATAGAACTCTTTTCCGTGTTTTGTTCCTTAGCATTCCGAAAATAAAAAGCAAATGCAATCACATCAATGATATTTACTTATTAATTATAAATTTAACAAGACGTTGGGAACTTCCAGAAGCTATAGCTATATACACATCTGATCTTCCCATCAATCTCCCGCAAACCTTAAGAAATTGGCTTTTTGGGCTGCCACTTAAGTGAAAAACCTTTTTTTAATCGATTTGAATAAAGAAAAAGAGAAAAAGAAGAGTGTGTGTGGAAGAAAAAGTAAAAGTTGAGAAAGGCAACAAAATTTTGGAGGGTCCAGCTAGCAATAGAACTCTATAAACATGTTCGTGGATTCATATTAGGATAGTGAAGTACAATCCAAATTAACTTTAATCCGTATCAGGGTCGTCCAATCACATTAATCAACCAATTGTTTGTCATATACCTAAATCTTTTCAAATCACCCTACAGACACACAAGCAGACCGAAACACCAAACTAAAATTAAAATAAACCAAACCGTTATGTTATGTTTAGCTTGTAAATCAAATCATGTTGTACAAATGGTTTTAGAACCAAGCCATACGACAAATAAGTCAAACTGAAAATAAAAATGTATTAAAAATAAGTTTTCGAAGATACATTTCTGAAATCAACTTCTTTTTGAGAGAGAATGTGTTTTTGGAGATACATATCCGAAATATTCAAATTTTTGATCTTGGAATGTTTCAGATATTTATTTCCGAAAAAAATCAATAATTATTAAAAAATTAAAATCAAGATGAATCAATACAATTAATTATATAATTAATTGTATTAATTAAAATAAACTATTAAATATATATCATTATAATCAAGATTTAATAATAATAATAATATTAACCTAATAAATATTTAAATTAACATTTTATTTTTATATAAAAATTAATAATAATAATAATAATAATAATAATAATAATAATAATAATAAAGATATTTATTTTCTCTTTTTTTATGAAACAAAAAGAAATTATTTTATAAACTAATTTTCGAAAACAATTTTGAAGTTATAAAAAATCATTTTATAAACAAATATAAATTAAAAACATTCTAACTTATATAAAATTATTTTAATTTTCAAAATTTCCTAAACAATTTTAAAGTTAAAAATTATCTTACTAACTTATATAAATTAAAAACATTCTAATTTCATAAGTAAATTTCGAATTATATGAAATTAAATATATAATTTATTTAGTCATTAAATAAAATTAAGACAAAATTTCTTTTAATTTTTTTAAACTAAATGAAAAATGATTTTTTATCATAATTATTTATTAAAATAATTTTTATATTTTTTATTTTTATTTATTACTTTTAAAAACTATGTAATTTAAAATTTATATTAAAATATGAATAAAATGGTAAATAGTTTTATTCTTATTTGATCTCTTTAATTTTAAAATTTTACTGAATAATTATTAATGTATTTATTTTTTATATATATTAGTTGTAGTTTTAGTAATTATTAATATGAAATTTATTTATTCATTTTAATTAAAATTACAATAGAAATATCAACCGGATAATTATCATTATTTTTTTGGAAGAAATAAACTTTATTTAATTTTCAAAAAGAGATGAAGTACAAGTGATATTACATAAGATCCAACTAAGCCAACAGACAACAAAAAACTATGTAGCCATAAGCAACTAGGACTCAAGCATCAACTTGCTAACAAAATTCCTAATTTTCGCTTTTGCCCAGCATCTGTAGACAAGAGCATCCATAATCTTGCTGACAGTTCTCCTTAGGGTGCCACCATCCTCAAAGATCATTTGGTTTCTATACAACCAACACTCATGAACCGTCTCCGTGAAAGCACACAACAAAACACGAGCCTTGGTCCATTTCCTACCACACTCACCAATGATCCAGCATAGCTCTTTTTCCCATGCACCCGTCTGTAAAAAATCCCAAGCCACCTTAGGATTTCCTCCCAAATCTGTCTCATCTCATGGAAAATAAACAAGAGGTGGTTCTGTGTCTCGATCTCGTGACAAAAACGGCATTGATTATTAGTGAGCATCGCAAATCTACACAATCTCTCTTTGGTGGCTACACTGTTGTGGCACGCCATCCATAGGGTGTGGATCGCGCGAGGCCTAGCAAGATTGTTGGACATGACATTACACCAGTTAACATTTGGGGCCGGATCACATAATGCACGATACATAGTCCTTGTTACAAATTTGCTTTGGAGCAGCATACTATTCCAATCCTGCAAATTGCTGACACTATCACGAACATTCAAAATGCTCTTCATTATCCAAGAATCATATTGTTTGCTCGAGATAGTCAGAATATCATCATTCTTGATGTAATAGCTATGGACCCACCGAATCCACAAGCTATCAGCTTTACCAGACAAGTTCGAAACATTCTTCAATAAACAAGTCTTGTTCCAATTATGTAAAGCTAAGATATTGAGCCCTCCTTTACTTCGCTGGCTGCAAACTTTCTTCCAAGCCACAGGTGACTTTCTAGTAATGACTTCAGTACCTTCCCATAGGAAAGAACGGCAAATAGCTTCAACCTTTTGAATCACACTCTTGGGGATTAGGAGGCATTGTAACCAGAAATTGTTGATGGAGAACAAGACACTCTTGATAAGCTGAGTTCTGCCCGCAAAACTAAGGAGTCTTGAGCTCCAATGCTTAATCCTAAAAACAATTTTATCAACCAGCCCTAGACAATTCTGCACAGACAATTTCCTACTTGTTAAGGGTAAACCTAAATACCTAAAAGGTAGAATCCCCTCTGCAAAGGAAGTAGTGTGTAGGATTTCCTTTCTAACTTGCTCATTAACATTTCCAAAATATGTTTTACATTTGGAAGGATTTACACACAAGCCTGTGGACTCAGAGAACTTACCAAAAGCTACCATCACCTGTTGAACAGAAACAGTGTCTCCTCTAGTAAAAATCAAAAGATCATCAGCAAAACTCAGGTTGACAATTTTCAACTTCTTGCATTTAGAATGATACCTGAATCTTGTATTCTCATCAAGTTTCTGGAGGATCCTATTAAGATACTCCATAACTAGTATAAATAACAGGGGTGACAAGGGGTCTCCTTGTCTCAAACCCCTTTGTGCTTGCAAGTGCTCAGAGACAACAGAGTTAACTTTATACCTGTAGGATACAATCTTCACCATGAGCATACACCATTGGATGAACCTATCTGGGAATCCCATCTCAATCATAATGTCTTCCAAAGCTTGCCAATCAACACTATCATAGGCCTTTTGCAAATCCATTTGAATCATACATTTAGGAGCCCCACCATTGACACTATAACCCTTCATCAGTTCATAAGCTAGCAGAATATGGTCTTAAATTTGTTGGCCAGGGACAAAGGCTGCTTGATCAACATGTACTACTTCTTTCAGAACTTTACCAAGTCTAGTTGTCATAACTTTAGAAATAATCTTGTAAAGTACTGAACAGCAGGAGATGGGCCTGAAATCTCTAACCATACAAGCATTAGAACTCTTGGGAATAATAGTCATTAGGGTACTATTAGCTGCCCCATATAGCCTTCCATTGTCAAAGAAGTCCCACACTGCAGCCTGGATATCCTGTTTAATAATAGGCCAAGCAGTTTTGAAAAATTTCACTCCATATCCATCAATACCTGGGGCAGTGAGGTCCTTGCTGGATTTCATAACATCATATATCTCTTTTTCAATTACTCTGGCAGTCAGAAGATCACATTGATCCATGGATAATTGACTGCCTCTCCTCATAGCATCAATATCAATCTTCCTAAGGTTATATTTTTTCCTGCCAACAAGGTCTCTATAAAAATCCAGCACCTCTTTCTCCATGCCTTTTGATCCTGAATTATATTACCATATTTATCCTTCAAAAAACAAATGCTAGTTCTGTTATACTTAGCCCTTAGGGTAGCATAAAAGTATGCATTGTTGCTATCTCCAAGTCTAATCCAATTGATTTTTGCTCTTTGTCCCAACATAGCCTCCTCTGTATTATTCAACTGAATCACCTTCTCAGAGCATGTTCTGACCCTATCAATCAATTGAGAATCCATTCTGTTCAGTAAAAGGTTCTGCTGAGCAATGAATAATTCACCCCTGGCAGTGTCAATCTGAGTCCTGATCCCACACATTGGCTCATCAAAGTCTTGATAGTAGGTTGGAGTCTAAACAGCTTTTTCCACACTACTTACATGGGCTTGCCTCTCATCTCTTGGTTCCAGCTCTGTTCAACCTCCTGCAAAAAGATAATTATCATTATTATTATTTATAACTTATAAATTATATCAATTTAATAATATGTGAATTAATCAATATCCTTAAAAAATTTAATTTTTGGGATATTTTCGGATATGCATATCCGAATTAATCAAAATCCCAATTTTTTTGTTGTTTCGGAGATGCATTTCCGAAATAACCAAAATCCTAATTTTTTTCGGATATGCATTTCCGAATTCTGGAAAAATCAAAAAAAAAAATTACTTCAAAAATACATTTCCAAAGCAGGGGACAAGTTGAGAATTTTGCTGGAGTCACCCCATAGAGGGTCAATAAAAAAATTATCTCTAATAAAATCAACATAAATTATGGGTATCTTAAGGATAGAGGTTATCCCAGTGGGTCAATCTACTTTACTAGACTAAACATTATTTTAAATACAAACACTTGATATTGTTTATTTGCAACGTATTTATTTGATAGCTTATTTTTATAAAAAACAAAAAAAAAGTTATTTTTACAACCAAAGTTTCTTAAAGAAGTGACAGAGCTAGCATTCACAGATAATGCGACAATCATAGAGATAAAGGATTGGATAACACTTAGCCTTATCCATTTGTGAGTTGGATCTATATTAGCTCTATCCATTTCATTGAATTTATTTTTATCATAATTGCTTTTCTTACTAAATAATGATTACATTTGTCTTTAGAATCTAGTTTAATTCTTGGTTAAGAATGTCTCAGTTTAGTTAGTAAAATGTGACTACTGTATTGGATTGAGCAAAAAAAGTACCAGCTCAATAATTCGCCACGGACATGCACCGCTCTATTTCTTTTTGGTTTTTCAATCACTTTTCTTTGGGACAATCCTAGGGCTCTATCTGAAATTTCGATAACGTGCATATTCTGGATAATTACCCTATCAATCTCAACTTTTTAGTACAACAACCATCCGTAGTAGGAGAACATTAAAATCTGCTTTCAACAAAAGTTACGGAAAAATATATATAGTGGGTATTATATGCATTGAATATATAATACTGCTCTTTTTTTTTAACATCTTTCTTCTTTTAAAATAGCACTTATAAAATCAATTTGTAGTTAGTTTAGTAGTGATTGACACTAAATTTAGTAGGTATAATCACGGTTTGATCAGCTGCAATTGTAATTGAGATGAGATTGAAACCACTTGATGACAATATGTAAGTTTTGTTTTAATTTTAATTATTGATGAACACTTGATGCCAATATGTAAGTTTTGTTTTCATTTTAATTATTGATGAACATTCGAATATGTTAATGTTTCACATGGATGCTTCGTATTTTTACAATAGGTTTGTTTCATGATTTTTCTCTAAAATCTCAGTGTTGTATACTTTATAGCCTTTTGAGCGTTCAGAGTATCCTAAAATGATACATTTATTTGCTTTAGAATCAAACTTGTTAATATTATCTTTAGTGTTCAAAATAAAACAATTACATCCAAATGGATGGAAATATGAACTATTGGGGTTTCTTATTTTTTTCACAATTCTTAAAGAGTCATACCCAGAATAGGTGTGATAGAGATTCCATTCTAAATGTTAATGTTAACAGCCTCTGCCCATAAGTGTTTTCTCATTGCAAAGTCCTATTCTTCCTCTCTACAACTCTATTTTGTGGTGGAGTTCTAGTGCAGGAGAAATAATGGGAAATCTCATTTTCATCAAACAGCTTCTCAAATTGTTTGTTTTCAAATTCGCCACCATGATCACTTTTGACTCTGAAAATTTTAGAGTCTTTCTCATTTTACACTTAAGTACAGAATATGGTGAACGTAGAATGTGACTCATCCTTGTGTCTAAGAAATTTAACCCAAGTCCAACGACTGTAATCATCAACAGTGACTACTCCATACTTCTTGTCACTGGAAAAAGCAATTTTCACTGGTCAAACAAGTCAATGTGCAAAAGCTCCAAAGGCCTAGAGGTAGAAACAACATTTTTAGCCTTGAACGAGGATTTAGAAAACTTGCCTTTCTGGCACGCTTCACAAAGAGCCTCTGAAGAGAACTTCAGATTAGGAAGGCCTCTGACTAAATTAATCTTGTTCAACTGAGAGATCCTTCTCATTCTAACATGGCCCAATCGTCTATGCCAAGTCCATTTCTCTTTGTTAACATACTTAAAACATTTTACGTTCTGCTCTTTAAGATCATAAAGTATAATATTATAGATGTTATTTTTCCTCTTGCCGTTGAATAGGATAGAGCCATCCTTCTGACTAACAACTTTGCAAGAGTTTTGATTAAAAATAATATCATAACCATTGTCACTTAATTGAAGTATGGACAAAAAGTTATGCATTAATCCTTCAACAAGCAAAACATTAGTAATGAAAGAGAGAGAATTGTTACCACGGTTGACGTGTTAACAAAACAGAATTGGGTTGTATTATGATATCAGGTTGTTTCATATTGACTTTGGGATGATTTTTGTTCGTATTTTGAATTACTTTGGTTTAAGGCCAAGTACCTCTTGGATACTCTCACTCTCTATCATCATCTGTTGTTTTTATGTCTTATCTTTTCAATGTTTTTAAAGTGTTTTTAATTTTTATTTAAGGGTACATGTGTAATTGAGTTATTTCTCTTACATGAAATCAATAAAATTAAATACACTCAATTATCTTTCTTAATAAGTGTAAAAGTTATCCTTTTTGCTTATAGATCGGGCCAGATTAGTACCTTATCCTCTCTTGTTTAAAACATCGGTTGTTATCTCTCAAACTAAATTAGGTATCGAGAACTAGTTGGTTGTTATTGCTGAAGGTCGTGTTAACTTTGAAGAAAGGTTAGAGCAAGAATCCTTTGATTACCTGAGGATGGTTTCTAGACAAGGATGGGATGAGTATTTTGATATGCTTTATAATCTTACTTACTCGAATCAGGTTAAGGAGTCTTGGGTGAGTCCAACTACTATTGCAAAGGCAATAGACTATGAGGATGAAGGAATTCCTCATATATGATCTCATAGAAATAATATCTCTCCTTCTGTACCATCTTCAATGATTCATCTTAACTTTCTAAAGCCTTCAGCATTATTCTAATATCAAATTTTGGCCACAAACTCTTTGCCGAAGAACAAGAATATATATGTCTTAGATATCTATGAAAAGAACTTTCTTCTTCTACTTGTCAACAAAGGTGCAAAGGTCAATCTCCCCTAAGTTTTCCTTGAGTATATGAAGAAGACTCTTTTATCCTTCCAAGAAGGAAAAACATTCTTTATTCTTTATAAAAAAGTTCTCTCTAAACTATTCATGTAACAATGAGTTATGAAAATAAATTTTGAGGTGGAATCTCAAGTCTGGGGTCATCGGCTAGAGCTACCAAGAGTTTGGAGATCCTGTGACAATGCCCCTTTCAAGGTCAGGGTGGTCACTCCAGATGGATCTTATGTGTAATTTTATTTTCTTTGTGTAATGTATGATTTATTTTATTTATCATTTGGTTTAAGGCAAAGTACCGGTACTGGTACGCGTGTACACCGTTTGGCCTCCAGAAATTATCAAGTGTGATTTTATTATGTTATTTTATAATTATCAAATTTGTCGGTTTTCCATGTTTTTTTTTGGATAATTGGATTGTATTTTGTATAATTGTATCATTTATTGTATGATTTGACCTCTTTTATAAAATTCACTACCAATAACTATACGATAGTTACACACCAAATAAACATAACATTTTTTTCCAAATAACACAAAAATAATGATATGTTACGTTTGGATTTAACATACCCTTGTGATTTGGATATGTACAACTGAATTGAGCTAACATCTTACTTGAGCTCTCTTATATTCACATTCTCCTTCTTCACAAGTTGACTTCATCTCTAATTAACATGTTGCTTACTCATTTACGCTGTTTCAAAATGCAACAAAACTTAAGTGAATATCAATTTCAAATAATAGGCTCAGTGTGATATTTTAGCATTGTTTTCAAAATTGACATTGAACTCCAATACTAAATTCACGGTTGTAACAAAAAAATGAACATTTTTCTTTGAGACAAAAAATTTTAATTTATTAGATTCGATTTAAACTTCATATTGCAACAAACTCGTTACTTTCTTAATGACTTCATATTGGATAACTTATAATCATAAATAAAAAGCTTCAGTTAGGTCTTTTTCTAAAAAATTGATATTACATAACTCAATTACACAACTTGACCATATAAAATAGTTCTAACAGATAATGTACAAGAGCTTATTTTAAATTTACAGGCATGTGTTTTATCATGCTATGTCCTTGCATCCCACACAGAGACCGCACTAGTGCTTTTTTATACCGTGCATAAACTATGATTGGTTTACCCATGCAAGCCCTTTTTCGGTGTGTGTTCTCGACTTCAAACTCTTTCTGAGTAAACTATTTGCACCTTTTACTTAACTATTGGGAATTTGAAGAATAAATTATCAACATAATTCACAATAACACGCAGCTTAAACTTGAATAATATCACAATATATATTCTTGTTTATGCAACAGAAACACCAATAATTTAATTAAAATCCTAAATTGAAACCTTTATCCCCAATTCGATAAATGTTGGGTAAAAATTAGATAAAATACAAGCCCTAATCCCCAATTTCATAAATCAAATTCAAATCAAATTATATTTTATATATAAAACTAATCACCTAATATATTGTTTCTGGTTAAGAATTCAAAATAATGTTTCAACTAAAAATACAGACTCTAATCCCCAAGAATATATCAACTTCTGGGTGAAAATCAACTTCAACTTACAGACTAAAAAGTGATTGCTTCTGGGTAAGAAGGATTTATCAACTTTAAATTAAAATACATACCCTAATCACCAAATCGATCATTTTTTGGGTAAGACTTCAAATCAACTTTAACTTAAAATACAAACCCTATTATCCAAATCGAACGTTTCTCTATAATAACTCAAATTAAGTTGATTTTGAGAAAATATAAGATTTAGATATGAACAACTATCTGTGAAAGGAGGGAATAGCTTTTAACCATTCGATGAGGGAGTTTAACAACGATGATGGAGGAGATACTGGAGAAGGAAGATGAAGGTGGAGGAAGAAGAAGATGGTTTAGGAGAAGGAAGAAAAACACGTAAAAAATGAGTTTTTTAGTTAAATTTTTTTTTAATTGATAAATTATTATTAAATTGATGAAGGAATGATTTATAATAAATGAAAGTTTTTTTAAAAAAATGCTTATGGTATACTGCCTTCATGCTAACGATGATGTGGCATTTTAGGATTTACTAGTCTTTTTTAATTGGTCAATTAAAATGACTTTTTCAAAGAAGTCAATTTACATACTTCACCATAGAAGTTCCCTTGAATAAACCGTCGGTGGATACATGTTTTGTATTACTCTATATCTTTATAATATTCTGTTATATTTTAATCAAACATTATTGGAGGAGACATATATATGCTTTTTGAAGAACGACAAACGAGTGCGTTTACTTTTCTTTGTTATAAATAAACAACATTCACGGACATTCCAGATGCATCTCCGATGCATTTAAATAAGGCATGAAGATATATTTTCGGACTATATAGCATTTTCTGGTGTGATTTTGGAGTCTGTGTGGAGATGCATCTTTTAAATTTTGAAGGACATTTTTCGAATCTACACGTGCTTGAAAGCATTTTTCGAATTTTCGAGAACATGGGATACATTTAAGGGTGGAAATAGCATCCCTAATTATTTTTCCACTTGCAAATTGACATTTTTCATATTCTTTTTACAATCATAATTCAACAACATTGGAAAAACGTTTTTAATTAGTTTATATAAAATAAAGGAGAACAAGAGAGTGTGCATATATGTGTGGGAGAAAAAAAGTAAGAGCTGAGAATGCCACAAAATTTTAGAGGGTCCGGCTATTGCTATAGACATGTTAGGGGAATCATAATAGGACAACCAAGTGTGTGCCATATATAGCTAAATCTTTCAAAATCTCCACACAAACACATAATAATACATTAATTTGTAAGCTAAAGTTTGTTTCATTAAAAAAAAACACTTTGAACTTGTACAAAATATATGTATTATCCAAGAGACTAGCTAGAAATGATTCATTATGGCCAAGAGAGTATATCCTAAACTCAAAAGATTCATTGAAAATATTTTTTAGGAAGATTCTATATAATACAATCCATTAATTTATTCTCTTTTATTTTATAGATTCTGTAATTTATTCCCTTATTATTGATAAGCAGCAGTTAAATTAAACATTTGCAAACTCATAATTAACATGAATAAAAAACCTTCACTCATAGGTATTTATATCATAAAGTAACAAAAAAAAAAAACGCAAAATATGGCTACTTGATTAATTATCCACTAAACAAGGTATGTTGAATTAATATTAATCAATCAATCTTGCTTCCTCAATTGGCTGTAAAACCTTTTTATGAAATCTTCAGCTGCCTTATCAATTTGATTGTCCTTCTCATCATCCCCTCTTAAAGGGAAACCTGGAGACACTTCTACAATTGCTTGATCATTGTTAAGCATCTCCACCACCGCCTTCATTGCATTCATAGTCGTCACCTCTTCGTCGTGTGTAAGTCTTGCTTGAGCATTGTGCTTGTGGTTGTGGATGTGGTGACGCTTTCCTATTGAGAAGAAGTGGTTGGGAGTGTTGCTACACCTGAATTCGTACTCCCTTGAGGAAGTGAATTGGTGGTGTGAGTCGTGGGAGTGGCGGTTTGAGGTCGAGCCACCATGGTTTGGATGGTGGGATATTAAATTGGCAACGGCTTTTCCGGCAAGTTTGGTGTGGCGTTTGAGTATCATGTTTAAGTTCATCATTAACTTACCCTTTGATATTTCTTTTCTCAACATGAAGTAGGCAACACGAATTATACTCCACACTCTCTTTGATAGCACCGGTAGATTGTTTTCCATTTTTATAGAAACTGTTTTTCTTTGAGAAAGAGAGATTGAGAGTGAGAGAGAGATATGAAAAGATGAATTTGATTTGAGGACAAGAGGGAGGAAGGTGATGAGGTTATTTATAGTTGGAGGAAAAGAAAAAGAAGGAAAATAAGAAATGAATATTGAATACACCATATGGAAATTGAATAAGCTGTGGGTGGATGCATGTTTTGTAATGTACTATTATTTTATGTGTTTATAATATTTTATTATATTTTAATCGGAACATTATTGGAGGAAACCTGTATATCAATATGCATATGCTTTTAAAGAAGGACAAAAGGAGTGTTATTACTTTTTTTTTGGTTAAGTTAAAAGGAGTGCTTTACTTTGCTTTGTTGAAATTGTTGAAAATCAACATCTACCAAGGCCACAATTGAGTTTGTACATCCACCAATGCATTTTCTTATTAAATAAATGCAATCAAACACGTGAATTTGAGAAGCTGTGGTGAAGTCGAATACATAACCTTCTTATAGGATTTTAGATACGTAATAGTAAGACCTTACTCCTACATACTAGTATATTTTAAAATCTGTGTATGATTGGCAGTTTTTTGTTGTGTTATGTTGCTTATCGTTTTGTTTATTGTACCCTTTCTTCTGAAGAAATTTCTCTTCAACTTTTTCTTTTATATATATATATATATATATATATATATATATATATATATATATATATATATATATATATATATATATATATATATATATATATATATTGCCTTCCGTATGCAAATAGTTCAAGAAAATATTAAGAATTTTGTTTTACTTTATATAAAAAAATGTTACACAAACAACCGAGTTTCGTTATATTATTTGAATAAATTAGACTTTCAATGCTACAAATACAAACAAAACTTATATAATACTATGGTTCCTAAAAATGTGCAAGGGCGAGAGGTAGGGGGATCCTCGGGGATCCCACTTGGCCTTCTCTTTAGTGATTATGAGCTAAATAATAATCTTCATCTTAGATTTTGTTTGAAAGTTTGGAGAAGATGGGAAGGAAATTTTGTTGAGTTTAACTCCATATTGTTGAGATATGCACAGAAGGTTTACAAAAGGTGCTTTGTGATGAGAAACTGACAGACATCGCAACTATTTATTGGAACGAGATGAAAGAGAATATCGCGTGTTTGGTAAGACTTTGTGTTTCTGATGACGTGATGAATCATATCCTCAACCTTTCAACCCCGAAGGATGTCTTGGATAAATTGGAAAATTAGTACATGTCCAAGACGCTCGTGGACAAATTGCTCGTGTAGCAGCGTCTCTATAACCTGAAGATGCGAGAAGAAGGCCGTTTACAAGCTCATGTCAATGCTTTCAATAACATTCTCGTTGATTTGACACGACTTGGTGTGAAGGTTGACGATAAGGATAAAGTCATTATTTTGATATGCGCTTTACCAAGCTCTTGTGATCACTTGGTGACCACTTTCACATACAGGAAGGAAACAATCACACTGGATTACATTTATTATATCCTTTTGCAACATACACAATGTCGCCAAAGCATAGAGGAATAGGTGAAGGAAGTTCAGATGAAGATTTGTTTGTGAAGGGAGGTCAAGAATGTGGCAGAGGCAATGGTAAGGCGGTGGATTCTAAAAATAAAAAGATACTCAAGTCCAAGAATAAAAAAATAGCATAATGTTATGGTTGCAAGCAAATTGGTCATTTAAAGAGGGATTGTTCAAACAAGTCAGGAAATAGTAGTTCAAAAAATATAGTTCAGTCTGATGGTTCTTGTAATGAAGAGGATTTGCTTTGCGTTTCATCTTAAAAGTGCATTAATGCATGGATCCTTGATTCTAGGTGCTCCTACCATATGATGTCACACCAATAGTAGTTCAACTCTTTTAATTCATGTGATTTTGGTTTTGTCTATTTAGGTAAGGATAAAACTTGTATCGTCACTAGAAAGGGGAAATTAAAATTGCTTTGGATGATGGTGGTGTGAGCACGTTGAGTGGGGTGTGTTTAGTTCCGAAATTGAGGAAGAATTTGATTTCTCAAGGTACTCTTCAAGCGAATGGTTATTCATTCTGGTCATATGGATATAGACATATCATGAGAGTTAGAAAGGGTGAAATGACAGTGATGACAACAAGGAGGATTTTAGGAAACTTTTATAAGTTTTTGGGGGCACAGTTATGGATGATGTAGCATTTGTTGAAACTAATAATGATGCAACTAAATTGTGGCACAAGCGCTTGGGTCATCTCAATGAACGTGGGATGATGGAACTACATAAGAGGGGTTTTTTTAGGGGTGTTTGTTGTTGCACAATTGGAATGTGCAAGTCTCATTGGGAAATAATGTAGAGTTTGTTTCAAGTACGAGCAACATAAGACCAAGGGAATCTTATACTATGTCCATTCTGATGTCTAAGGGCCTACGAAAAACCGTTCGTTGGAGGTTTCAATAACTTTGTAACATTCACTAATGATTTTTCTCGTAAGTTATGGTTTTATTTTATGAAATATAAATATGAGGCCTTTGCCAAGTTAAAACTATGGAAGGAAAAGGTTGGGAACTAGACAGCGAGAAAAATAAAATATTTGTAGTCTAATAATGGAAACGAATATAATGACAAGATATAAAAGGTTTCTAGGCAGCAGCACTCAATATGGCATGCTATCTAGTCCACGGATCACAACGAGCTTCATTGGATGGAAAAGTCGCAAAGGAGGTGTGGACATTCAACCTCATTGATCTAGGTAATTTGAGGATTCTTGGGTGTCTAACATATGTGCATATTTCCATGTGTGGACATTCAACCTCATTGATCACAACGAGCTTCATTGGATGGAAAAGTCACAGAGGAGGTGTGGACATTCAACCTCATCGATCTAGGTAATTTGAGGATTTTTGGATGTCTAACATATGTGCATATTTCCAGTGAGAATTGGTCTAAACTTGACCCAAGTCACAATAGTGCATCTTTATTGGCTACAATAAAGGTGTGAAAGGGTACAAGTTATAGGATTAGGTTAAAAGGAAGATGGTTGTCAGTAGAGATGTTGTATTTGATGAGAAGTAGATGTTGAAACAGTCATATGTGACAGTTGTTCCAGATATTGAGGTAGAAAATTCCAGTCAGGACAAGATTCAAGTGGACATTGAAGAGCCACAATGAGTCCAAGGCATATTGTAGCCTAACGGCAGGATGATCCAGGCTCATATCCAGGTGGAGTGCAAGAGTAATATGGAGTGTGCGTGATAGGGAGCCCTTCGTATTACACCTCCAGTGAGATATGGGTTTGAAGACTTTGCAACATAAGATCTTTTTACTAGTTCAGGGGACCCTTCTACTTTTTGAGAGGCTATGGCTATCCAAGAGAAAGATAAATGAATGGGTGTTATGGTGGAGGATATGGAGTCCTTGAAAAAAATGAGACATCGTTTCTTGTTCATCTGCCATAAGGAAAGAGAGCTATTGGTTGCAAGTGGGTGTACAACAAAAGAGAATGGGTAAAGTTCAGGGCTCGTCTAGTTGCAAAGGGGTATTCGCAATAAAAGAGTATTGATTATGATGAGATTTTTAGTCCGGTCATTAGACATAATTCTACCAGAGAAGTATTGGCCCTGGTAGCCAGCAGGAATATGTATTTAGAGCAAATGGATGTGAAAACAGCTTTCTGCCATGGTAATCTAGAGGAGCAAATCTACATAGAGCAGTCAGAGGAATTCAGTGATACTAGACATGGCAGACTTATTTGCAAATTTAAGAGGTTTTATTATAGCTTGAAGTAATCTCCAAGGTACTGGTACAAGCATTTTGATTCATAAATGCTATGAATTGGCTATACAATGTGTGATTATGATTGTTGTGTTTATGTGAGGAGCCTTGATAATGGCTCTTTTATTTTCCTGTTACTTTATGTTGATGATAAGTTGATTGTTGTCAACCATTAGCATGATGTAAATGAGTTCAAGACCAAGTTAGGTAAGGATTTTGATATGAAGGATCTGGATGGTGCAAAAAAGATTCTTGGTATTAAAATTCAAAGGATCAGAGGAGCTAGTAAATTATGGTTGTTTCAAAAAAGCTATGTTGAAGGTGTTTTTAGCGGATTTGACATGAACAAAGCAAAGTCTGTGAGTACTACATTGGCGAATCATTTTAAGGTCTCTTGGAAACAATCTCCACATGAAAACTCAGAGATTGAAGGTATGTCTAAGATTTCTTATGCCAGTGCAGTTGGTTATTTGATGTATGTTATGGTTTGCACTAGATCGAATTTGGCACAAGCAGTTAGTCAAGTGTGCGAGTTCATGTCCAAGCCAGGGAAGTAGCATTGGGAAGAACTCAAGTGGATCCTAAGATAATTGAATGGGAGAGTGAGAAAATAATGATTTCATCTGTTCCCAAGACATAGAGCTACCCAAAAGTTGCTTCAAACATTTTGGTAGTTGTAGGCATGACAATTGTCATACTTTAGAATCTCAAAACTTTTTGTTTGACTTTTGACTTTCCTCATAGTCCAAAAGCTTGGGGTTCCCCACAAGATTCTGACTTTGGTCAATCTGAACCAGAGAACCTTCTAACTTCATAAGGCTAATTGTTCCAGTGTCAAATACTTCAGAGTCTTATTTTACACATTCATAGGAAAAATCATTTTTCATTCTAGACAAAATTCCATTTTTAGATTTTTCAAAATAAATACAAATATGTCTTTAGCATGGGGTTTTATGAAGATATCAGTCCATTGATGGTCTATATCAATAACTTTTAAATTTAAAATTCCTTTATGAACATAGTCCCTTATAAAATGATGTTTGATTTCAATATGTTTTGCCCTTGAGTGTAAAATAGGATTCTTAGATAGAAAATAGTAGAAGTGTTATCGCACAAGATAGGAATGTTATCTTCATTAATTTGATAGTCTTATAGTTGACTTTTCACCCAGAGTATTTGCATGCTACACAGAGAGGTTGAAATATATCCAACTTCTATTGTTGACACTACTATTGTAGATTGCCTTTTACTGGACCATGAGATCATATTTTCCCCAAGAAACAGGCAGCTTCCACTAGTGTTTTTTTTCTAGTATATCTCTAGCATAGTCAGCATCACAATATCCTACTAACTTGTATTCTTTTGATTTTTGATACGCTGAGCTAAGGTTAGTAGTACCTTTCAGATATCTAAAGATTCGCTTAACAGTTGTTAAGTGAGATTCTTTAGAATCTAATTGGAATCTAGAACATAAGCAAACACTAAATAGAATGTTAGGTCTAGTAGCAATCAAATATATAAGAGAAACAATCATACCTCTGTATAATTTCTGTTCTACCTTTTTACCTGCTTCATTCATCTCAAGAATACAAGTTGGATGCATTGAAGTCTTAGATGTTTTGCATTCAGATAAGTTAAACTTCTTCAAAATTTCTCTTGTTTGCTTGCTTTAATGAATGCATGTTCCTTTTCAACTTTGATTGATTTGGTTCTCCATAAAGAACTTTAATTCTTCCATCAGACTCATCTCAAATTCTGCCTCCATAGACTTAGAAAATTCTTTGCAAAGAGTGGCATTAGTAGAACAAAAAATAATATCATCAACGTAAATTTTTACTACTAAAATATAATTTTTGAATGATTTGCAAAACAAAGTTATATCAACCTTCCCTCTTGTAAAATCATTTTTCATAAGAAAATTTCTTAGTCTTTCATACCAAGATCTGGGAGCTTGTTTCAGACCGTACAAAGATTTCTTTGTTTATAAACAAAATCTAAATTTGTATGATTTTCAAAACTAGGGGGTTGATGAACATAAACATCTTCAGTAATATAACCATTCAAAAATGCACTCTTAACATCCATTTGATATAAAATTATGTTATGATTTACTGCAAAAGAAATCAGAAGACGAATATATAGATTCTAACCTTGCCAGTGGTGCAAAGGTTTCAATATAGTCAATTTCTTCTTGTTGACAATAGCCTTGTTCAACCAGTCTGACTTTGTTTCTTACCATTTTTCCTTGATAATTTATTTTGTTTATGAACACCCACTTGGTTCTAATAACATGCTTTTCTTTAGGTCTTGGTACCAGATTCCACACATCAAAAGGAATGGGAAACATTCATGTGAAGAATAAGGAGGGATAATAAGTTATCATATGTGATATGTTGTATGTTCTCTTTATCTTCTACACCATATGGCTAGAAGATAAAGAGAACAAAGTGTTTGAAAGAAATTCCAAACTAATCTTGAAGGCAACCTTGTCAACAAACACGACACTCAAGATTATGATCAATATTATAGACCATTAATATATTGTATCAACCATAATTGGAGATCAAAATTAGACTGAACCAGATGTTTGGCCATCTCAATTTTAGAAGTCTCGGCTTGATGCACATGAAGAAGATGGTGTATGAATATCTTAAGATCACAATGCCAAAGAAGCTATGTGAGGAGTGTTGCATTGCCAAGCAGATGAGAATGTCATTCAATCATTACTTGTCAATAAAGTCACAAAGAAATTAGAGATAGTGCATTCACATGTGGGTGGCCTTTTATAAGTAAAGTCACTAGAAAATAACTATTATTTCTTAACCTTCGTATATTAATTCTATATGTGTGTGTGAATTAATCTGTTAAAAAAGAAAAGAGTGTAGATTCAAACTGCTAGTTGAGAAGTAGTCAGAATGTGCAATCAAAAGGTTAGGAATTGATGGTGGTGGTGAGTACACTTCAACTAAGTTTACTTGAATTTTTGAAAAGGAAGGAATTGAGCATTAAGTTATAGCACCTTACACACTTAAGCTTAATGGAATTGCTAAGTGAATAAACGTGAGTATTTTCGACATAGAAAGAAGCATGCTCAAATCAAGAATATGTCAGACCATTTTTAGGGTAAGGCCACTTCTATTGTTGTCTACATCATCAATATATTTTCAACAAATAAGTTGAACAATAAGACACCTTATGAAGCTTGGGCTAGCCAGAAACTAAGTGTTGAACACTTCAAAAATTTTGGCTCATTGTGTTACAAACATCTACTTGAGTAACTCATAAAGAAGCTGTTGGTGATTTTAGTATCATCAATGTATTTTGGTAGTAATGTGATTTACTTTAGGCCAAAGCAATTATACGTTAAGTTTGAAACGAGTTAGGGTGGTGCGGAGTGCACGCTCGTCGAGCCAAACGTGTAATTGAATATGAATAATAGAAACCGGGTTCCAAGGGGCGTAACAATTCGTTTAAATAGTTGCACCCTTTCCCAACGGACATAACAATTCGTTTGAATAGTTGCACCCGTTCCAACAGACATAATTGTTTTCCGAAAAGGTGTGTCTGTTCGTTTCTATCATTGGTCTCCTATATAAGGAGTCTTTTGGTCTCGATTTGGAACACGAAATTACAGACTTCCTCTCTACATTCTGATCTGTTCTCCATTGTCAGAAACAGATTGTTCTTCAAGAATTATCCCCGCAAAGATTTCGTGAACCCAGACAAGATTAGGGTCGAAATACTTTGTTCGGAAAGTGAACGAACACGATTCTTGAAGATATCCAGGTTTATCACACCTATATCTAACAAACGAACAAAGTATTCTTTCTGATAATCATGGCTGGAGGAGGAAGCACCGTCAAGGAGATGACCAAAAGTTTCGGAAAATTGGACAAGTTTCAAGGACAATTTAATATGGTGAACACACGAAAAATCTACATCATAAACCGGTATTTTGTATAATGGTTACCGAGGCGTTAGTTTCAAACATCAAAGAGATGAGAGAAATTTCAAATCAAATATTTAACGGGAATCGACATCATTAATTCGGTATTTCAAAGAATGGCAACCAGGGCTTTCGTTTTAGACATCAAAGATAAATTGTTATGCTGTGAACAAATTCTAAACAAAAATCAATATCACGGATCCGGGTACGTTTTATTGTTTTTTATAGAAATTTATAAAATTATGAAAATCATAATATTATAATTCAAATGATTTTCAAAACAGTCGATATCAAAGTAAGTTACCAAAATTATCATATCCCAAAATTTACTTGTTAATTGTGCTTTGAATATTATATTAACATAGTTTAAATTGTGTGGCTATAACATAATGATCATTTTTTACTGTATTATAATAAATTGAGTTTCATTTCATATTGAGACTTGCACATACATATTGAAATTAAAGCACTGTACGTATCATGATGGTACATGAGTATTAGACATTATATACATAAAAACTAATAATAAGTAACTATTGTGCGGCATTATAATAATAACAAGGGTTAATGAACTTTTTCGTCCCTTTAAATATTTCAAATTTCGTTTTTAGTCCCTCCAAAATTTTCCTTCAAGAAATCGTCCCTTCAAAATTTTTCTTCTGAACTTTTGGTCCCTAACGTCAAATTTCGTAGCTAATCGATGGCTAAAGTCGTAGCTAATCTCTAGCAAATTTGACGTTAGGGACCAATAGTTTAGACGAAAAATTTTGAAGGGACGATTTCTTAATGGAAAATTTTAGAGGGACTAAAAACGAAATCTACAATATTTAGAGGGACCAAAAAGTTCATTAACCCTAATAACAATTCTCATGAATATGTATAAATATTGGCTCTGTACATGTGTGAATTAAAATTGCATGGACGATTGTACGGCATTGACGAATGACATGGGTGGAAATGCAAAGCCACAACAAAATGTGTTATTGCGGATTCAATTTGAATGAAAAGGTATGGAGAGAACCAATGTCACTGGACCATTGCATAGTATGATCTAGAATTTGAGCAAAAAGGTATATTTTACCTTGACAAGCACCAGGTATTTATCATTGAACCAATGTGTTGTTTTGTTAAAAATTTGAATAAGAAAATATATAAAGGTTCATTATCAGGTGCAGACATTGGGTTCCATGAAATATGTAAGTTGCATTTAATTTCGTATGATGCTGCACAATATCTACTTTGTTTTCTTTTACGTTGGATACAATTTCCAAAGCATTTAAATTCATAAAATAATTTCTTTTCCTAAGACATGGGTTTTGTTTGCTTTGTATATTTGGTGACTAATATATATTCTCATTGCTACTGTGTCCATGTAATTGATATTGAATTTAAACATGCATTATCATTATGAAGCTATGAAAATAGCATGTTTGTGTTCAATGAGATTTATTATAAGGCATATAATTTTGTGAGGAAGTTCTCCATGGATTGTTGAAACACAAACTGAAAGTTCATCAATAATTATTGAAAAATAACTCGAACTTAGAATAAGCAGAAAGTTGGAATGGTTAAGGATATAAGACCGAAAAAAATCACTTTTCGACTTATTTCTCTTGTGCAGAAGGAAATAGTGAGAGTTTTGTTCGTGATGTTCTTATTCTTCAAGTGGAAGACGATCCTAAGACTTATAAGGAAGCAATAGCTTCAAAGGACTATGTTTTTGGAATAATGATATCCAAGATGAAATAGATTCAATAATGTCAAACCATACTTGGAACTTGTCGATCTACTTAAAATATCAAAATCCATTGGATGCAAACAGATGTTTAGAAGGAAGTATTATAATGATGATACACTAAACATCTACAAGAATTGATTAGTAACCAAAGGCTTCAGACAAAAAGAAGGGATTGATTATTTCGATACCTATGCTCCAGTTGCCCGTATCACTACTATTAGATTATTGATTGCCTTGGCGGCTATTCATAATCTAGTGATTCATCAAATGGATGTCAAAACAGCATTTTTGAATGGTGATTTGGAAGAAGAAGTGTATATGAAGCAACCTGAAGGTTTTGTAATGCCTGGTAATGAGCATAAAGTGTGTAAGCTAGTTAAGTCGTTGTATGGGCTGAAACAAGCTCTGAAGCAGTGGCATCAAAAGTTTGATGAGGTTGTTTTGTCTAATAGTCTCATTCTAAACCAAGCTGACAAATGTGTATATAGCAAATTTGATACATCCGGTAAAGGAGTTTTCATTTGTCTATATGTTGATGACATGTTGATCTTTGGCACCGACCAAAATCAAGTTGATAAAACAAAGAATTTCTTGTCATCAAAGTTCTCCATGAAAGATATGGGAGAAGCGGGCGTTATTCTTGGTATTAAGATTAAACGGGAGAATAAGGGGATTGTAATTACGCAATCTCATTACATTGAGAAAATACTCAAGAAGTTCAAATATGAAAATTGTTCTCCAGTAAGTACTCCCATGGATCCAGGAGAAAAGCTTATGCCAAATACAGGTAAACCTGTGGATCAACTCGAATACTCAAGAGCTATAGGCTCTTTGATGTATGCTATGATTAGCACTGAACCGGATATTGCTTATGCGGTTGGAAAGTTGAGCAGATTTACTAGTAATCCTAGTAGACATCATTGGCATGCGATAACTAGGGTATTCAAGTACTTGAAGGGTACTATGAATTATGGATTGTCATATATGGGATTTCCTTCGGTGTTAGAGGGTTATTCGGATGCTAGTTGGATAAATAATGTTGAAGATTCATCCTCTACAAGTGGATGGGTGTTCTTGCTTGGGGGAGGTGCCATCTCATGGGCTTCCAAGAAGCAAACATGTATAACTAGTTCCACAATGGAATCTGAGTTTGTAGCATTAGCTGCTGCTGGTAAAGAAGCAGAATAGCTAAGGAACTTGGTATATGAGATTCCGATATGGCCTAAACCGATATCACCAATTTCTATCCGTTGTGATAGTAGTGCCACACTGGCTAAAGCATATAGTCAAATATACAATGGAAAGTCTAGACATTTGGGTATTAGACATAGTATGATTAGGAAATTAATCATGAATGGGGTGATATCTATTGAGTTTGTTCGGTCGCAACAAAACTTAGCTGACCACTTGACGAAGGGGTTAGCAAGAGACTTAGTGAAGAAGTCGGTAATTGGGATGGGATTAAAGTCCATTTAAATCTATTAGTTATGGTATACCCAATTCCCTTCTAATACAACGTTAGAAGCAGAATTCAATGTGGAAAGATCATAGTTAAAGATTGGAGCAATTGTGTTTATCTTCCCAATGTATGTGCTCAGACCTGCAAGTGATGGCTAGGTTGAAGTATATCTTCTTAATGGTTCTTTTGAAAAATTGCTAATGCAGGTGCAAGATTAAAAGGATCACCTATGTGAGCATGAAGTTTTGCCGCTTCAAGAAGCTTGGACTTGGCTTCCTATATGCTTATTAATGGATAAGGACACATGGCTTGTAAAGTGTCAAGTATGAATAGTAGAGTATTGTAAGAAACATATGTGTACTATATCTTTAGATATTCAAATGGATTGACGGGTTCAATCATTGTGACACCCCGATTTTCGAATATTTAGAATGTGTATTTGTACTAAGATGAAAATTCAATCGTAAGACATTTTCTTCTATGCATTTGTTTGATCGTTATACCTGAAAGTAAATCAAGGATTATACTAAAATGGGGGGAGTTTGTTGGTGATTTTAGTATCATCAATGTATTTTGGTAGTAATGTGATTTACTTTAGGCCAAAGCAATTATACGTTAAGTTTGAAACGAGTTAGGGTAGTGCGGAGTGCACGCTCGTCGAGCCAAACGTGTAATTGAATATGAATAATAGAAACCGGGTTCCAAGGGGCGTAACAATTCGTTTAAATAGTTGCACCCTTTCCCAACGGACATAACAATTCGTTTGAATAGTTGCACCCGTTCCAACAGACATAACTGTTTTCCGAAAAGGTGTGTCTGTTCGTTTCTATCATTGGTCTCCTATATAAGGAGTCTTTTGGTCTCGATTTGGAACACGAAATTACAGACTTCCTCTCTACATTCTGATCTGTTCTCCATTGTCAGAAACAGATTGTTCTTCAAGAATTATCCCCGCAAAGATTTCGTGAACCCAGACAAGATTAGGGTCGAAATACTTTGTTCGGAAAGTGAACGAACACGATTCTTGAAGATATCCAGGTTTATCATACCGAATCTCTAACAGAAGCTTGATGATAGGGGTCAAGCCATGATTTTGGTTGGTTGTCATTCCACAAGTGCCTACATGTTGTTCTCACCAATTGAGAACAATGTGTTGATTAGTATGGATGTGGAATTTGACGAAAGTAAAACACGATGGTGAATATTCAAGTCACATTAGAACCACTCTTCAAGATGATGAACAAGAAGTAGAAGCTGAGACTGAACTTGCACAACCTCAAGTGGTGAGAAGATCAATAAGAGCCTGAACTCAAGCAGTCAAACTGGATAATTATGAGATGTTTCCAGATCAAGCCATACGAGAAAATATAGACCTAATTGAAGAAGCCATGATGGTTAAATCAGAGGCAATGGATCATGTTCAAGACTTGAAAATTGAGAATTGGCAAGGTGCAACGTATGAAGAGATCAAAGCCATTGAGAAGAACAAAACCTAGGAACTGGTAAATTATTCAAGAAAGAAGGAAATAGATGTGAGGTGAGTTTACAAGTTGAAATTGAAGGCAAGTGGTGAAATTGCAAAGCATTAGGCAAGAATGGTAGCAAAAGGCTTTCTTCATAAGCCTGACATTGATTTCAATGATGTCTCTGCAACAGTTGTTAGATTTGAAACCATAAGACTAGTTGTAGCCATTGCAGCATATAGAGATTGGAAGATGCACAAGCAAGAAGTGAGGAATATAGCTTTGCCTTCATGTAAGAAAGAGTAAGGTATGGTCTTTTATGTTACATGTCAAGCATTTTGGTTGGAGGTGTTGCTTTAAGAGCTGAATGTGGGCAACTGTGTGTAGATCAAACTACTAGTGAAAAATTAATCAGCAATTGACTTGGCAAACCATCCTATGTGCCATGGTAGGAGAATGCACTTGGAAAGGAGGTACTAGTTCTTTAGGGATCAAGTTGGTAAAGAAAGGTCGAGTATTGAGCATTCCAAAACTATGTTACAATTGTCAAACATCTTGACAAAGCCTTTGAAACATTCAGATTTGAAGGTCTTAAAGGAATAATGAGAATAAGGAGCTTATAAATTTTGAATTAGGAAAGATATTAAGAGTTAATTCAATTTTGTATATGGTTGTTAGTGGTCGTAAGAAATGTTGTAAGTAGTTTGCAACACAAACAAAGTGTCACAGTTTTTCAGTTTCAGTTAGTTGGTTGGTTAATGTATTCTTAACCATATTAATAGATATCCCTTTGTATGTGTAATATAATTCCATTCTAATAATACTTCTCTCTCACAATCATCAAACTCATTTTGGTCATGTCTTAAATACAAATGTTGTTCATACTTTGTCCATTTTAAACAACTTTTGAAACAATGGAGAAAATCAATGTTTTACCGAAACCGACTCTAAATTCAAAAAGAAAATTTTGAAGAAAAAAATTCAAAGAATACAGCGGTATATTTGTGATCCTCATAATGCTATGTAATTTCAATTATATCATTAATTATTTTAATTAGTTTGATTGTTTTTATAAAAAAAAAAAAAAAATATTGCAAAGTCTTTTGATTTTTGTTTTTCTCAAGACAAATAGAAAATATATAAATAGAGAAAATAAAAAGAAGCTTACATATGTACAAGAGATTAAAAAACACAAAGGCAAAAGTAGTTCTCTTGTGAATTTGGTAACCATAAATTGAGACAAAAGCACCAACTTAAAGCAGTGTATCAATGCAATAAGCAAATTTTATTTCTGTTATAAGATTGACAATGAAAAAGCCACTGACTAAATACAAAGAATTACTCTCTCCATCAAAAAGAAAGACAAAGAAGATCTCACACGGATCAACTTCCTTTCAATTAAAACTATGATAGTGATAGGAAGAGAGACCTAAAAAAACTTCAGATCATCAAAAGGTAACAACTTTAGGGTTATGTTATCTTGAAACCCTCCAATGATTCTGAGTTGTAGCCACTAGTCAGTAGAAAAAAATGAACAACATTAACTATAGAGACACAACAAACCATCAACATAGAAATTAATTAACACATAATTAAAAGACTTACGGCATCTTTAGAACATTACTGAGTTTGACAAAATTACAGTCTACACGTGATTCTTACTAAAATCACTGTGACATGATGAAATTCTATCAAACTCAGGGTCTATCTGAAGATGCGCATAAATTAAGTTATCTGGCGTGTAAAATAAGAAGTTGTTATAATAACTTGTATTGTAAGTTAAGTTTAACTTGAAATTTTGAAATCGTTGATATCTCTTGTGATAGCAGGAATGCAGCTTGAACTTCTAGCAAGTCCACCTTTCTTTTCACCACCGCCACCTTTTTCTCTAGGGTTGAATGAGTTAGCCCTTCTACCTTCCATTTTACTCTTTTTCAGCATCTCTTTCATGGCTTCAGCTTGAAACAAAACAGGAAAAGTCCTTCCAAATTTGTTAAACCTAACACATGCATTCATGTGTTCACTCAAAGCTTCATCTTTGTTCCCTCCATTTTTCTCCAACTCTTCTTTCACTGCCTCAGAACATAAACCACAAACCCATTTCCCTAAGTATTTGTCGCGTATGCGTTTTATGTACTCCGGTGTACACTCTTCCGACATGCCACAGCACTCGCACTTTACATCCTCAACTTCGGTTATCGGTGGAAGTGTTAAATCGAAGTCTTCTTTCGATAACGCGAATGATATGTCGGAGATTGTTCTTTGAATGTTGTTATTGTTGTTGTTGTGGTCAGATGAGTTAGGTTTTGGTGGTTTGGAGCATACAATGTTGTTGGTTCTAGAGAATGAGCTAGGTAATGAATCTCCATGAGGTGCCATATGAATATTTCTAAGAGAAACTTGAGTTGAGTATAGAGAGTAAAATATTATTGATGAACAAATTAGGGTATGAGAACAATGTTATTTATAATAGTTATAATGAGTTTGTAAGAATGTGAGAATGTGTGGATGTTAGAAATGCAAAAGTCAGTTATCAATGATCGTGAACTTAACTGCTAGATTTTTCAAGAAGAGTTAATGAAGTGAATGCGATATATACTAGCTTTTTGAAAATTTAAAGTGATTTTGTGTGTGATATATAGGTGTACTTTTTTCTCGTCCATGTTTTTTTTACTATGCCAAGTGAAGTAACTTCCACGCTTGGTAGTTGTGGCTGCAAGAATAAGGTGACTAATGCATGATTTCTTTCTTTCTATGGCTGATAATTTAGTTGAAAGGCAACCACATACATGTGTATTGAAAGTTTCACGTTAGAAAGATATATATATGGACTAAGGCATAAACAGATTTTTAATGAAAATAGTGCAAGTTTGGTTCGGTGGTGATGAAAATGGATTTTGAATGAATTGATTAAGTAAAAATATTATCTATGAAAATGAGTCGAAGAAAAAGTGATTTATATTTGGATAAATTTATGCAAAACTGAGTCGAAGAAAAATTAATTTATGTTTAGATGAATTTTTGCAAAAATAAGTTGAACGGTAAATTTAAGTGTTAAAATAATGTTCAAACTCAAAAGATACAAGTTCTAACTTCAAGAAGAATTAATTCTAAATGCAAAATCAATTATTTTAGAGAAATCAATCATATTAAGACTAAGGATCTGGATCCTCTCTAGTAGTTTCTCTATGTTCTTGGTACCCCCACAATTGTTAATTTGTAATTTCTTGTGTCAAAGCAGGTTGTTACTCGAACACAAAGTATGTCGAAGTATGTAGTAGTTTATTACACATATATTTGTTTTAGATCTAGATAGATTTGATTTAGATTTAAAATAGATTTGATTTGATTTAGTTCCAAAATAGGTATTTTGGACTTTTATAGTTTTGGGTTTTGGCTTAAGGAGAAAGTTAACCTAAATCTATAAATAGGGAGTAACCCTCATATTTTGTAATCAAGTCATTAACTTGTATTCACGGAAGTTGCAGTTGCAAGTGAATAACAGAATTTCCATAGTTTGTGGGCAGAGAGAAACTCTGCAGAAAATACTTTCTTCTTCTCTTTTAATTTCTGCAAACCCTAATCCTACTTTTGTTCTTATTTTCTTTATTGTCATCTTTAACGATAAGGAATTACTTAAAGGTTTGAGAGTCTAATTCCAACATCTGGTATCAGAGCTCCGGTTAATCGATTCAAGGCAAGAAGAATGGCGATGGCAATGAATCATCTGAATGGGCATTTTCCAGCAACACTTCCAATTCTGAAAGGAGATAACTATGAGAATTGGTGCAAGCAGATGAAAGTTGTATTATGTTGTTAAGATCTTTGGGATCTTGTAAAAGAAGGGATAGAACCGCTTGCAGAATGTGCGAAGGAGGAACAAAAGGCTGCGCATAAAGAATTGAAGAAGAAAGATTATAAAGCTCTCTTTATAATCCATCAATGTCTGAGTCCAGATAATTTTGAAAAGGTAAGTGATATAGAATCTTCAAAAGAAGCTTGGGAGATTCTTGAAAAATCTTTTGGAGGTGCAGAAAAGGTGAAAGAGGTGAGGTTACAAACTCACAAGAGAACATATGAATTGCTTCAGATGGAAGATAGTGAAAGCATAACAGATTTCTTCACTAGGGTTACGAAACTAGTGAATCAAATCGAGATATGTGGAGAAGTATTAACAACAAGAGCTGTTGTCTCAAAGATTTTGAGGTCTTTGGCCCCTAAGTTCGACCATATCGTGGTATCCATAGAAGAGTCGAAGGACTTATCAAAGTTGACAAAAGAAGAGCTTCAAGGGACGCTTGAATCTCGTGAACAAAGAATGGCTGAAAGAGCTGTAGGAAAGTCAAAGAGCGATATGTGGCCCTGCAGGCTCAGTCAGCAAACGAAAGGAAAGGCAAAGGAAGCTGGATTGGAAATAAAGGTAGAGGTGGCTACAACAATTCGACTGGTCAAAATCAGCAAGAAGGAAATTGCTCGAATCAGAGAAAGCCCTCTTACCAAGGAAACCAAAGAGGTGGTGTTGCAGGTAGAGGAAGAGGTGGTGGTCGAAAGCCTGACAAGAGTCACATTCAATGTTTCAACTGTCAGAAGTATGGTCATTATTCGACAGTTTGTCCAAAAAAGAATAAAAGTCAAGAAAGTGATGCAAAGCTTGCAAAACAAGAAGAAGAAGAAAATATGTTGCTAATGGTCACAACAAAATATTAAGATAAATTCAAGGACTAATGGTACTTGGATTCAGGATGCTTTGTCACACAAGGCCTAACTTAGCATACAGTGTAGGTATGATAAGTAGATTCATGCCGAAGCCAAAGGTATCGCACCTAGCAGCGGCGAAGAGGATACTGAGGTATTTAAAAGGAACTCTCGACTATGGCATTATGTTTCCTGCAGCTGATGAGGGAAAAGAATGCAAATTAGTGGGTTACACCGACTCGATTTGGTGTAATGATGTTGAGGATCAAAAATCCACAGCTGGTTATGTGTTTATGCTAGGTGGTGCACTAGTTGCTTGGAGTTTGAGAAAGCAACCAGTAGTGGCACTATCATCGTGCGAAGCAGAGTACATAGTTGATTCCCTTTGTACGTGTCAAGAAACATGGATGGTGAACTTGGTCGAAGAGATAACAGGGAAAGATCATGGAGCAATTACCATGAAGATCGAGAGCATGTCAGCTATCAATCTAGCGAAGAACCTGATAGCACATGGTCGAAGCAAGCACATTCAAATTAGGTCCCACTATCTTCGAGAGCAGGTAGCTAAAGGGAAGATGAATTTGGAACACTACAGAACTGAGAATCAGATTGCAGATATCATGACGAAGGGAGTGTAGGTCGAAATATTCAGAAGACTAAGAGATATGATGAATGTAGATAGCTTAGACACAATAAATTAGGTGGTGTGTTAATTTGTAATTCCTTGTGTCGAAGCAGGTTGTTGCTCGAACACAAGGTGTGTTGAAGTGTGTAGCAGTTTGTTACGCATATATTTGTTTTAGATCTAGATAGATTTGATTTAGATTTAAAATAGAATTGATTTGATTTAGTTCCAAAATAGGTATTTTGGGCTTTTATAGTTTTGGGCCTTGGCTTAGGGAGAAAGCTAACCTAAATCTATAAATAGGGAGTAACCCTCATTATTTTGTAATCAAGTCATTAACTTGTATTCACAGAAGTTGTAGTTGCAAGTGAATAACAGAATTTCCACAGTTTGTGGGCAGAGAAAAACTCTGTAGAAAATACTTTCTTCTTCTCTTTTAATTTCTGCAAACCCTAATCCTACTTTTGTTCTTATTTTCTTCATTGTCATCTTTAACGATAAGGAATTACTCAAAGGTTTGAGAGTCTAATTCCAACAACAATCTGCACCATTCATTTTTCTTGAAAACAATATTTTTATTTTTATTACATTATTTTAAAACTTTTAAGCCATTAGATTAAGCGTTGAATGGTTGGTAGAAGGAATTCAGTTGGAGATGATCTGTGCTCCAAGATTAATGTTATATTTTTGTCTCTCAAAAGTGAATCCAAACATACTTTTGTCTCTTGCTTGTAGTATGATCTTTCTCTGAGTGACGGGTTATATGAATTAGAGTTTTTTCAAACTCATCCCTATAAAATTGACTTGTAAAGTATAGGAGTGTCATTCTATACAAATTCATTCAATGTCTATCTGTAAGTAATGTGGGACTTGACACTTTCTCAATAGGGGTGTATCTACAAATGTACTACGATGTCAAAGTAAGGAAAAATGTATGTACATGGAAACTACGCGAATTGATTGTGTGATCATACTTGAAGGGTGAGTTTTTTATTTAGAAACTGGATGGACTCTAATATGACGCATGTAGTTTCTATCTACTAAGGTGATCTTTGAGATCATTAGTGGATAAGTTCGGTTTCGTTACTCTAGCTAATTATGATATAGGTGGTGGCATTTTCCAATTTTAATATGATCCATATAACTTAGAGTTGTGCAAGCACGTTGGTGCTACTAGTTATCTAATTAATAGGTATGTTAGCTAGCATGGATGACCTCAAGTATAGATTATTGTGTTGTGTCATATTTGAGCATTGAAGTGAAAATCTTAGAACTTTATTTTTGGATTTCGCCATTGACTTTGTTTGTTGTGGACTTTTTGTGTAGATGATCCATGATATATTTAACTTTTGCTGCTTAAATCCATATCATTACAAAATTGTTTTTTAGATAATGTAATGAACTTGAACTAGAAATTGATATAGATCTAATATAGTGAAGTTCTTGTATGATGGAGTGAGCTTTCGATATGGAGGAGTGGGGGTGAACTTGTAAGTTTAGCACACCAACACTCAAATCAGTGTAAATGAGTGAGAAAGTAGTATGAGTGTATGAAAGAATGAATGAATACTTGAAATGGTGTGGATTGGACTTTAGATAGTGTGGATGGTTAAAACTATATTTGTGCGATAGGACGCCTCACAAGAATTTCTGTCTGATCGCATCTAATGATGGGAAATACGCTGAAGGGCAAAATCACTTGCCATTGGCTAAGGTGAGATCCCACCTGTTCTAAGTGTATTTCCTTACAATGTTTGTTGTTGGGTACTTCTTTGTGGGTCTGGTTAATAGCTCAAAACAATCCCCCCCAAGCCTTTGTTCTTACCCATACATTGAGGGCTTGTTATGCATTCCTTTAGCCTAAACTTTGGTGGAGAAAGTGGAAGATCCTTTATGGTACATCAATACAATTGGGAATAGGATCATTAAATGCGATTATCATCACTGAAACATTTTGGATAATCATTTTGACATGTGGCCTTAGAACCCTAAGGTAGGGGTGACGTTGCACTTTAGGGTGCCCGAGTGCACTCGAGTACCATTGTGATCTTGAGATAAATTTATTAGTTTATTTGTGTATGTATATCTTCCTTCATTATGGGCCATTGGTTTGTTTACTTTTCTTCGTCATAAAGGCAATTCCTCCTTTCAAGTTATGTTTCACCCTTTGTGGAAAGTGTACTTTCTCTCTCCCCGTCGATTTCAATCATTCTTCCTTGAGCTCTGGTGACATATTGCTTCATGTGATTGTTTCCCTTTTCAGAGATTGCAACCCATTTGGTATCTCTCCTTTTAAGTAGTTTTCTCCGAGCCCCGTCGATTTAAATCATTCTTCCATGGTTTATGACGGACATTTTCTTTTTATTGGCAGTGTGGCAAATATTGTTTAAAAGGACCAATAAGGCTTTGGTTTTCCCGCCGATGTTGCTCAGTACTTTTGGGTGGATAGGAGTTGGTGGGGAAAGCTTATGTTTTCAATAGTGCTCAAATTTTAGAGAGCACACGTCAGGAGGTTTATCCTCTAATTAGTTTGTCTCGCATCTTATTGTTCAGTCTCTCATGTTGAACCCAGTAAGAGGTTGTACGAATATTTTAAATGGTTTTCAGTTCCCTTTAATGAGTGTATGTTTTCCACGATGAAACTTAGGTTTCCCTTCACCGATTGTGAAGTGGATGTATTGAATCACTTAAGAATCATTCCCTTTTTGAGAAGGCATTCCAACACTAGTATGAGTAATAGGATAGAGCACCAACTTTGAAATTATTCTTTGACATTTTCAACATAACATGTAATTTTGTTAGAATAGAGCGGAGACAAGAGTTGCTCTCACTTTGTCATCCAAAGAAGGTGTGTGATGTATACCTTAAAAGTTGAAAGAATTTCAAATATCGTTGCTTTCTGGTCGTCCCTCAAAGTCAAGAGGCCCATTCTAGCTTTTGCTTTCCTCTAGAATGTGATGTTTCCCATCCTAGCCCCATTGGTTTGTAGTTAGTCAAATGTGGGGTTAAATGCAAAGAGGTTGGACTCAAAATCACTTCTTCCAGAAACCAAACCAATATTCATTTTCATCAAATACTTTAACCCATAAGAAGAGTTGTTAAAGGAGGATTCGTTCACATTTTATGAGAGTTTGCATTATGAATATTGAGTTGGACCTTCATATGTGTCTCTTATTCAACAGAAGAGGATGTAAATTGATACATGATTGGTGGTAAAAGCGGGTGATGTGAAGGAAAGTAAAAAGCTTTTTGGTGAGAGGGTCCATATTTTGTTTGTCTTTATTACTATTCTTAATACTTGATTTGGCCATTACATTTGTTTGTCTTGCAGATAACATGTGTCTAGTTTGTGACATCATGAGGAGCAAGAAAGCACATACGACAAAGAATACTCTTCTGCCTCCCCTATTGAACCCAAATCTAAATTTTTCTAAGGCAGAAGAGAGAGTAACCTTGGAGGGGACAATTCCCCGAACATTGAGATACACTTGACCCAAGTAGGGAAGTAAAATAAGTTAGACTAAAATCCTTTCGAAGGTGAATCCTCCAAGATGAATTGTGGGAAGGTAAGAATCCAGGAAGGGGATCTTACCAAAAGTTATAAACCAACATAGCTTGCCTCTGAGAAATTCATTCTATGTGCCAAGCATAGTGTCTTTCTTGCATAATCCCTTAAAAAATTCTTCATGACTAGGGGTTATGCATGGTCAAGGAAGTGCATTCCTACTTCCTGGAAGGGGATTGTGCTTATATTTCTTTCTGACACTACTAAGCATGAATTAATGGCCAAAGTAGCTTTCCAAATGCACCAGGGTGCTTCTTTAATGACTATTATGGCCTCTAGTTGATGTGAAGTTTTTGCACGCGGAAATTTTTAGAAGGGGAAATGATATTTCTGAAGAATCAATATGACTTCATCCTCTCCTGGCGGAAAAAACTCTAGTAGAAATTTGTTGCTTTACAAGAGGAACTGACTTACCGTCCTCAGACGGACTACCTAATATAATGCTTGAAGGGCTCGGCGTCTCGTCATCCGAGGCACATAGTCGTCTGGAAAGTCTAGATTCCTAAAAGCCAACAAAATCCTCATAAGGGAAAATGACAGTCCTCGGAATATTCTTGTTAACCATGGGTACCAAAGGATTTTTATTTAAGGGACTGTGTAGTTTTATATTTGCATATAACCTTGCCTAGGGAAACGATGTGAGGTTTCCTAAAGGGAGATATCGCTTTGCCCTGCGTTTTCATCGCCCCTGGGAAGAGAAAATATGGGATAAGACATGTTTTGGACAGTGAGAAAGTCAAGATAGTTACTGAACCACGTATATCTTGGAAATAGGAATTTAATTATCCAATTTTTTATTGGGTGCGCAATGGCATTTTCCAAGGAGGCCTTAGGAATCCACAATTCCTATAAATACACTATCCCTCAAGGGGATATAAGATAGCTCTCAAGTAACACTTACTTACTTACACACATACAAACACTACTCACAGAGCACTCCGCTCTGAGAAACCTTAGCAACATTTTTCCAACCACTCGCTTGCAACCTAGCAGCGCCAGACAATAGCAAGACCTCTCACCTCACATAAGTTGGTGCCTAAAACAGCCTCAAAAACCACCATAAAGGGCTACTCGCCGTCGTGGGATAGCCCTCACCCCCGAACGTGTAATATACCTACTAAAGCCTCTGAGTCTCCCTGCCCTTGCAGGGGGAATACACACACTTGTATTGTTTTGGACAGTACACATATTGTGTTCAATATACTTTATCATGGGCGAGATTTCAAAGGATCTCGAGATGTTTCTCATAATTTCCATTGACATATTCATCGTTCCAATGCTATTATTTTTCAAGGTTTTTTGGATGATAGAGTGGTTGACACTGAAGGTTCTCGTGTTGACAAGTTTAGAAATGACGTTTATCCAGCGTTATGCTTTGTAAAGGCGTGCAAGATGTCATGAGATTTCAACTTTGCTAATATTTCTCTACTGCAATATGGATATTTAGTTTAAGCCTCTCTTTTGACTTGTGATGCTACCAACACCCTCTCTTAGTCTTAGTGACGACTAAAAACTGTAGGTATAGATGACATTTACCTACTTTGTCACTAAAATATTTTGTTAGTATATCTAAACTTAGGAAATGTTAGTGCATATTTTGAAACTATTTAAGGTGTTTGTGTATTTTAATAGATCTCATGTCATGCGAGGTCAATCTAATTTATCCATTAATCAATGTTTCATAAAATTAACAAACTAACCAAATAGACAAGCCGTATAAGGTGGTACTTCATACCATAACCCATAGTGTATTGAATATTTTGTTGTTTTTAGTTGTTTTGCTAATTTTAAAATATTTGAAGTCCATAACATCGGTTATTTGAAATATATTATAATAATTATGCATATCTTTTATTTTAAATTAAAGGAATCAGTCCAATCTATAAAAACAATTATAATTGTTTAACATTAATAATAAAAATCATAATTATATATAAAATTATTTTAAAAATTATTTAATTAATTAATTTAATTTTTAATTAAATATTATTTTTGAAATAATTTAAATTAAATTTTGCCTTAAATCTCAAAACGCGTTAGGTCAACTATGCCTTCAAATTAAATTTTTCATAAATTACTTTTTGTCTCTACAAATTTTTTCACAATCCCTCATTTTAAGCCACTATATTAGTCCACTCAATGTAATTGGACTGGATTGCCAAAATAAATCGTGAATGAAGTGTGAATTTGATTGACTAAATAATCAGAGCCACAATTCTAAATGTCCATAATTTGTCCAACTTGGCATATTTTTAGAGCCTAAAAACAACTAAGCATTCTCTTTTTCCAACTTGGCATGTCCATTCTAATAAAAATTATACTCTTCAATATCGATTATATATAAATTAACTATCTCATATACTTTTTCGAATTGATAAAAAGATATCTAAATTGAACAAGGATTTCATTGATTTGTATACTATTTTAATCTGTGCTAAAGCTTTTAAAGATGTGCATGCATGTAAAAAGTAAAAACTATATGCCCTTACAAAACTAACTTTATTTAGTACTATGCTTTTTTATAAATAGAAAGGAAAAAAACTGTGCTTAATAGAATAATGGTTAAAACAACAATAAATACTACTATCTATTGCAATAAGAAAGTTGGGTAGCATTAATATAAAGTTGAACCTTTAAGCAAATTGATTGGTTGTTGTCAAACACAATAGAAAGTGTGAGTGGGGTATTCACGTGGTGGCATGGTAAAACCATATACATATTTGCCATAACTTTCTGCTTTTGAGTTAACTTGATTACATGAAGAAGGAAAAAAGAAAAAAAGACTCCACTCTCACACGAGCCTTAACTTTTCATTTCACGAGGAGTTTAAAAAGCATACATCGAAGTTAGTACTTTCAATAGAGCTATATACTATACTATCAACTAAATAAAGTTAAAGTATGGCTGTAAAAGATACTGAAAGATACTAGTATGAATTGGGCTAGGGTAGGGTGCTCAAAGACTGAAACATAAAAGTTAGTAGTAGATAGGTACTTATGCATCGTGCATCATACATGTATCGTGAGTTTGTACATGAATGTAATGTAACATCACTTAATTAATGTATAAGTTTTTATATTTTTAAAATAATTGAAATCTTATTTGAAATCGACATACATATAATTTTAGAGTTAGTTGAATGTCTCTCAATCAATAACAAATTACACGAGTACGAGCACACTCGAATATTAGTCAATTGAATCTTTCTTAAGTTTATTAGAGTTTATTATAGTCATTAAAACTTAGATTCAGATAAAACACAATAGAACAGGATAAGTAGACATTCTGATCATGTTTTGTGTTGACAGTGTCATGAATTGAAGATGTTGAAGATTACGCAACTACGAATTAAAGAAAGTGTACACTCAAGTAGGGTTAACATAAATGCTACTCCCTCCGTCCCATAATAGGTAATCCATTTGGAATAAAATAATGTCCTGAAATGAATGACCCATTTTAATTTTCAATATATTTTTTTCAATTTTATCCTTTAATTAATAAAAATTTTACCATTCTCAATACATGATAAGGGTACTATAGTAAAAACGTCATTCTCTCTATTTTGTACATTTTTCTTAATTTGTGTGAAATGGTGGGTTGGGTCACTCATTGTGGGACAGAGGGAATAAAAAACATTTACCATTAAGTTGAACATGGGACGTTATGTATCACAAAGTAGAGAGAACACTCATGCATTACCCGCATAAATAGTCGAATGTGACAATATTTTTGTAGGCCACCATTCTATGTCTAATAAGATAATTGTGTTTATAAATATTACAACTTGTAAATATTATTTAAGACAATAAGTCAATAATCAAGCTTTTTTAAGCAATTCATCTTTGTGCATTACTTTAGTTTTTATGCATTTCTTAAATTATTAGTTCAACGTCCCCATACATCACCTAACACTCTCTAGAGTAGTTAAGGAACTCACATGTGAAAGACATATTTATTTCCTCAACGTAATTTTGTGAAGAAAATGGAAACAGCGTTGAGAGCTATCAATCTATCCTCGACTAATTTTCATAGTTCAACAACAAACTTGGCACACGCGGTGAAACACTACAGTCAATACTAATGACAATTTTCATTCATCGATCAAGACTACGCTAGGTGTATGCACCAGCATTCTAGAAAGAGCCTTGGCAACATGAATCAACCATAACCATCATCTACAAGAAGATCATGCCAACAACAACCTAATGAACCTCCAAATATAGTGGAAATGCCATTAATTGTGCATCTTCCTACTACTTTTGGAGCTCTTTCGCTTGATCCATCTAGGGATTTAATGGTAATGACAACATCTTTCATTAGACAACAGTTGCAGATAGAGATAGATGATATATCATGTCGCTTAATAACATGGAGATATTGTCAGACCTGTAGCACATAACAAGATACAAAAGGTTAAGTTGGAGAAAAATGAGTCAATTTAAGTAATAGTTGTGTCGCTTCTACTATGCAAGGAAAGGAATCAAGGTTAGAAAGGCATTACTAGTGCAATTCTATCGATCAAAATGAAGGTAGGGTTTTCCCATGTCCAATTGATTCTTATGCAATAATAACTTTTTACTCTTTGTAATTCTCAACCTAGTAAGTTGCCACAATACTTCAGATTCAGATTATTTGATTCAACATCCATGAGCAAGTTATCCATTTATATTGGCTAGTCCCACAATACTTCAACCACGACCTGATGTGTTAGTATCACTCTTTGTGGGTTTAATGACACCTTAATCAATTATTGGTTATGTTGGTGAGCATATATGGATTACAAATCTATTTTACTATCGTAATATCAGTAGTATTTGAAACTTCTGCTAGAAAAATATTTATGAGAGTCAAAAGAAGCCATGGGATTCCCCCACATCAAGTTCAATTTCGATATTGTTTCCAAAACCATTTAGAGAATGTGTGTGGCCATCTGAAAGTATCCGAAGTTAGACCTCTTAGACAACAACTATTGAACCCAAATTTCATAATCAATACAATCAAGAGGTACTTTGGAATAAACTTACGCTCATGGATAGTTTAATGTATAGGAAGTCTTATCCTAAATTGATGGAGAGATTGATGCCTCTGGCCAAATGTTATAAAACTCAAGAATTTGCTACCTTTTTCGAAGAACATGTCAAGTTAACTATGGATACTATTGGATGGTTTCCTACACAATTAGGTGAAGGAAACCATAAAAAATTTCTCAATCTACATTTGTTCCCTTTATCATTGACTGGAACATCATTTTTGTGGTATTCTTCTCTCCTATAAAACTCAATTCAAACTAGGGGTGTGCAAAAATACAATTAGTTGAACCATATTCTCAAACTGAATTGTATTGAACCATAAAAAACTTGAACCACTTAAATTGTTAATGAACTGAACCACATATTATAAACAATTCAGTTAACCAAATTTAAGTTAAAAACCAGTTTAAACTGTTTAACTAATTGTTTTTAAAAAGTTCATAGTTTTTTTTAAAATTTGATTTTTTTTTTAAATTAAATTTAAAATAATTTTTTTCCTAAACTAAAAAAATTTGTAAGATTTTCCGATTTTTTTATTTGAAAAATAAAAAAGAAAAAATATAAATAATTTTTTTCTTCTGCAAATAAAAAGAAATGTTTTTTTAATAACTTTTTTTGGAAAATAAAAAAAATGCTTTTAGTTACCTGTAGTTGTACACCAGCATAAAAAAACATACAATAAATAAATGTGATTTAAGAAGGAAATCTCCTCCACTTAAAAAAAGTGGGTTCTCAGCAAGAGAAATTTATCCAAATGTTTACCAACACATAAACGATGTTGTTTGCAAAACTGTAAAAGAAATCACTATTGAAACCAATGAAAAAGAACATGAAGTTCAACTTAGCATCTTATAATTAACAAACAAATATCACGTGGTAAATAAAATAAAGAGAAAATATTAATGATAGTAGTAACTATCTTTACAAATAATTTATATATTTGTTGAGGAACATCATTTTAATTTCATTACTCCACTAAATTTCACAAGGGAACATCTTTGACAATAGATTTAGTTACACAATGGAAGCTAAATTATTTGTAAGGTACAGTAGAATTATATATATATATATATATATATATATATATATATATATATATATATATATATATATATATATATATATATATATATAAAAAAGCAATTTAGAAATAATTTATAAAATAAATTTGATTTTTAATTACAAATTGGTTTTAAACTAGTTTATAACTAGAAATTGATTGTAAATTAGTTTATAAACATAAATTGGTTCAAAACCAGTTTAAAACTGAATTGAAACTGCTTTTACAGTTAATTGATTTTTTATTAAAGTGGTTTTTAAAAACTGAATTGAACCATTAATTTGGTTCAATTCAGTACAGTTCTTGAACCATAAACACTCCTAATTCAAACTTGAGAAGAAATTGAAAGGTTTTTTTCATGATAGATTATATTGGCCTCATCTCGAAGTTACGGCAACCAATATAATGAACTTGAATCAACAATTAGATTAATCAGCTTTATGTTTCATTTAGAGGTACAAAAAGAAGATTGGAAAATTTCCAGCGCAATTTCCTAATGTTGAATATGCATCAATGGCATGCATTTCCATCTAAAAGATAAATTGGTCCAACAAGTCTGGCATGATATTAACAAAAAAATCTTTAAGAAAAACACTTATTGAACCACTAATCCAAAAAAGGGAGAAAATGTGAGTCGGAGAATATATGAATCTTATGACCATCGAATAGTCCAATTTCCTTATCCTCAAGATTAAAGATAATCTCATCAGTCTCACATTAGTAGCCGGAGATCAACGCCTTTTGACACTCAGAGAAGATCGATAGTGAAATTATAATAGTGTAGACTGACTTCTCGTACTTCTCAATATTAGAAGATGTCGGTAAAGATACTAACAATATCAAGATTGAGAAGGGGTTGTATTCTTTCAAAACTTTTAATTATATTTTAATTTTATATTTAAATAAACAATTCAATTTGTATACATCACTAAATGTAAAAATTGTATATGTCAATCAATTAAAAATATGAGTGAAGTCTCAGTTTAGTCCCTCACAAAAACTGTAGAGGTCAGATTAGTCCCTGAGAAATAAAAAGTCTCTATTAAATCCCTTACAAAATTTAACCGAGCCATGTTAGTCCCTCTACTTATATTTTTTTCAAATCGATTTTTTTTTACTTGTGAACCGTGACTGGACCACCAGTGAAGACCCAGTTTAGTCCTTCACAAAAAAGGGAGAGTCCAAATTAGTCCCTGAGAAAAAAAAGGTCTCTATTTAATCCCTTACAAAATTTAACTGAGCCATGTTAGTCCCTCTTTTAATATTTTTTTCAAACGTTTTTTTTCGTATTTTTAAACTATGACTAGACTTGACAAGATAGACTTACTTTCAGAAATTTAGTAGGGGTCAGAGGTTGAGTTCCTTTGCACATGGTCTTCAGAGTCTAAGTTTTCACTAGAAGTTGGGTTCCCTGAATGTGAGACATTGAAATCTTATCATTCAGAATTTGAGTAATCATATTCTGATCTTTCAGAATCTGAGTCTCAAACTTCTCTTCATATGTTCCTATTAGAGTCAGAGTCGGTAAATTCTTTGACTAATGATCCTGCAGACTTGAACATATGTTAGTGTACCTAATTGTTCATTAAATACTTTGTTTTCATCAAAGCCTAAGTGATATGGTATAAACCAATTTTCTTCCAACATACCATGTGTATTATATTTGCCACAAGTATTATTTACAAAAGAAAGAAATTATCCTAAATCACCTTAGTAACAAAACTAAACCTTCCTAAAAGATCATTAACAACTAAAACAATAACGACACCTAATACACAAGAATACATAACAACAAAAACCATAGTCACCCACCCATAAGTCTGATAATAAATCAAACAAAGAAAAGAACGCCGTGGTATCGCGATGATTTATCTACAATCTCTTCGTAAATAATTTCAATTCAACAGTCGTAAAATAGGAGTCCAATCACAATTTAAAAAAATTTGATTTAAAAAAATACTAAAAGAGGGACTAACATGGCTTAATTAAATTTTGTAAGGGATTAAATATAAACTTTTTTTCTTCTTAAGGACTAATTTGGACTCTTCTTTTTTATGAGGGACTAAAATGAGTCTTTATTAACAGTCCAGTCACGGTTCAAAAGTAAGAAAAAAACCGATTTTAAAAAAATGTTAGTTGAGGGACTAACATGGCTCGGTTAAATTTTGTAAGGGATTTAATATGGACTTTTTTTTTCTCAGGGACTAATCTGACTTCTTGTGAGGGACTAAAATGACACTTCACTCTTAAAATTATTAAGTTGTTGAAATATTTGATTTTAATTTTAATTGTTTCTAAAGTCAAACATATAAATGGTTGAGACATACTATCTTAAGACTTTCTAAATAGACATTGTATAAAAGTTAATCTCTTAAATAAATAGTAATAGTAGTGATGAATCAATCAATAAATATGTGAATGATAGTAGTTGAGTCTAATTAATGCACGTGATAAGGGAAAGAAAAAAAAAACTAGTCATCCACTTATCCTGACCTCTTCTTAGTCTTTCAAATGCAACCAAGAAAATTGCTAGGTGAGAAAGTGTTACAACAGAAGTGCGCTATATAATATATATACATGGTTTACATTATATCTGAGACATCATTCAAAATTTTGCTGGTGAGATCAACATAATAAATGTCATCTATAAATTTTAAACCAAACCACCATTATTAAATATTGTTTTGTTTTGCACCATTAAAAATGCAAACATGATACTTAAGCATATATTGGCAATGAATTTCTCCTTTGCCACATTTTTGGATGAAATGTGACACTGACGGTAGTGGCCAATATCACCGACAGAAACAAAACTCCCTACCATTTTTGTTAAAACAGTATTTTTCTTTGTATATAACATGAAACTTTTAGAAGAAGTTACTGTATTAGTTAAGGACTGAGTTTGCTAATTACTGTAAACTGTGTACAGCCCAAAAATGGAGGCATCAAGAATTCTTCCAACATTAAGAGGTGCAAAACTTGGTAAGAATGACCCAAAATAAACATTGCACTGAAATATAAGACAAAAAGTAACATAGGCTAATATATAAGTAGTTTTTACATGCAATCCAAGTTTTTGCAGGATATATAGCAAAACACCAAGCAACAAAACATGTCTTAAGAGTGCTTCCTCTTTAACACTTGGAATCCTATTATCTAATAACAATGTCAGACAAAAGACCAGTTCACAAACATAAAGCAAATACAATGAGCATTCTCTTCTTCATTCAGCACCTTCCATGCTACTACTCTTTCATATGAAATAGGTCTCCCCATGCTTGAGAGACATAGACCACCTTGAAGGCATCCAAAACCCTGACGAAAAAAGAATGAAGAGAAGTCAATAGAAAGTACAATAAAGCTTGAAATGTTGCTAGTTATATTTTTCAGCATACTCTAGAATAAGTGAAGATGGATCAGCTCAAATAAAATTGACAGACCTGTTGTATAATTTGAGGAAACTCCGAGCACAGAATCTTTCGGCCATGGTCATCAAATATTTTCTCCAATGTTATATCCTGTAGAGCAACTAAGGTAGTCTCCAGCATGTCAAGCCCGGCCTGGTTTGCAAAAGTAAACACGGGCAACGCCTGCAAAAACAGTGTCGTGAAGGTGTTTTCAAACAACTATAGAAAAGTGTAATAATCAAAAGTAAAACTAGTTGACTTGTAATCCAGACAATATAACTACAGTACCAAGTAGAAATGGATTTAAACTGTAGGCAGAAAGATATAACAAAATCTAGACCAACTCACTACAGCGCAGATAATGCTGAACATCATTTGATTCCTTTCATTGGAAAATATCAGGCCCTTGTATTTGAAGTATACATTTACATAATTATTTTACAACAAAAGACTGAGTTTGACTAGGTACAGAGAAAGCGTCCGACTGAGAATATATACACATATACTATGAAACTGAAACTGCATCAAATTTGAGTATACCTTTAGAGTGCAGCACAGTATTGCATCAGAGTGATGCCACAAGGACTTGAGTAAAGATTCACTCCCCTCATTATTAGATTTAAGTAGCTCAGCGCCCAAGAAGCACCTGTAAAATAAAGACAGTAAAAAACAACTGTGTTTGAAATACCAAACTGTACCTAAAATATCATGCCAGAAAATTCACTAAATGGAAGTATTGTATTCTTTCATAAAATATCTGATAAACAGAATAGAACAAAGATACTTGGACTAGCAAGAGTTTTGGAATAGTCATCGGCAGTTAAAACTAAGAAAAAGGAAATGTCCCTAGATGTGGATATAATTTACAATTAATCGATTAAGATAATATAAAATTGATTTCACATCCTTGATAAATCTTGAAGAGCAACAGTTCAACATGCCTAATGGACATCATCCATCATGTAGGATGTCAACAAGAACTATAAGATTCATGGCTAAATACATGACACTAGTGTCAGTCTAAGTAAGGTGAAGGCAAATAGCAAGAAAATTAAAAGGAGCTTACACACCTATAACTGTTGGAGATCCAACGAGCAAGTGTTTGAGCTTCAGGAGTACCCAGAGGTGTCCTGAGCCCAGCTTGTGAACTCAAATGAGAAGGTGAAAGTGCTAAAGCTACCCTTTGGACAGATGATATAATGCTGCGAACATATTGGCGTGCCATAGATGCTACATGATCTTGCATATGACTTTCAAAAGCAAATTCAAATGCTATTGTCATCACCGATCTCATAGAGCCAGAATTTCCAGAATAATCATTTGAAGCTTTGTTTCCAGCAGGGCCAATGTCAAGGGCAGATGCCAGGTCAAGGGTGCGATTGGGGTTGGCAACCTCCTGCAAAATTTTACATTGCAATAATTATTAAAAAAAAAAATTATGGAAAGGCGGCTACTAAATCAAACAAAATATACAGCTTCAATAATGACTAAGGCTGACCTTTCCAGAATCAAGAGGAATGATCCGAAATCCAGATGGCAGAAGTGGGGCATCATCAGCAAAAGAAGCATCAATTGGAGCAAATATAAGTTCAGCACAGGTACCGACGGCATTCTCATCCATTCCACTGCAGAGCTATCAAAACAGATCAAATAAACTATAAGAAAGCATTTAAAATAACATAAAATAGATAGGTATTGTTATATAGCAACATGTGATATATAGCTCGAGAATCTGCCTAAACTAAATTGTTTCAATTCACACTGTTGAATTAAACGTCTTAAAAAGTAGATAAAGGTTACTAACTTTTGAAAAACTTTAAAAACTATTTGATGTTCTAATGAATAACTTCAATTTAACATATAATTTGCTTATTGCAGAGTATTTATCGATCTTAAGATTTTATAACTGAGTGTCCAGTCTATCTTTTATTGTATATAATCATTAAGATAATATGATAATATTCATCGTTTGAATGGTGAAATTTATGTTCACAGAGAATTATTATTTAATCATGTCTACGAAGAATTATTTACAAGTATGACAATAATTACACATGTAGTAAGTAGGTGTCTGAATAACCAATGGGCTAACTATCCATGTGTGATCTAATCTCCACCTCCTTCCTTTCCAGTGTTTCTCTTCCTGATCTCTATCTCTGGTAATTTTCCCTTCATCTAGAAACCATTTTGCCAATTGTCATAATTTCTGACCAGCAACCACTAGATTTAGGTCACAAACCTAAGATCAGCTCATCCTCGAAGTTTCAGCCGAGTCTGAGTTCAAACTTACCCACAAGTATTTGTTATTTCTTGCATATAACCAAACAGTGCCCACTTTGTTTGTCGCACATGGAGACACACTCCCACAAGTCTGGATAGTTACTATATCATTATCACAAATCTCTACATGGCCTCGTACAGTCTCCTGGGTGTTAATTTCATAAATTTATCAGTGATGTTTGGTAGTTTGGCATTGACAAGCTTCAATACTTTTATAGGGATTGAGTTTTGAGATGGAAAAACTCAAGGATGGCATTTTAACTTTATCAAGTATACAGTGAACATTCTAGAGGATACATGTTGTAGATGGAACAGCTCAAGGATGCTGACACTCTTATAGATCCTAATGCCAGGCTTCTATCAAAACAGAGGAAGCCACTTCCAAACTTTAGAGATGCAAAAAGACTAGAAAGCAAACTAAGTCATCTAGCTACCACCCAAAATTTCTCCTTTGTTACTAGGGGTGATCAGCCAATTACATAAATGAACAAGTTAAAGACATTAGGAATGGATACCATAATTCGCATCTTGAAGAACATTAAAGCAGCTTCACAAAAAGGTCCTATCTATGAAGCAAGAGGCCTTGCCTTGGTTGTGGGATATCCAGATGCTAATTGGACAGATTCTCCTACTAATGAGATCACTTGTGGGTTTGGGATTGTATATACTCATTGAGGGCAACCTTATCTCCTATTTAAGATGGATAAGAATGATTTTTCCACATCATAGACATGTAAGCAGTAGAGGACTACTCATATTTTACTTGCTTTTTAATCTAGGAAAAGTGAATGACATTTCATCAACAGACAATAGAACCAAGTGTGCCAACATTAAATTAAGTTTTACATCACCCAAAACCTAAAGAAATGTTTGTACCAGCGTAATAAGTCAACACACAATTGTGAAATATGATATGCATCTAACTGCCTAACATTGCAAACCTACAAAATTTCAAGGCAACACAGCACAAGCATGCTACATATAAGTGAGATATCTGAACCTTAAATAACTCATACTGTATAAGTAGAAATTTAAATTAGTGAGATACTTGAGCAGTTCTGTTTCTACTTATCAGTATCACATCAAGCAAAACACGCATATCAAGTTAGTACCATCTCTGACAGATGTGAGAAACAATAAGCAAGAAACATCAAGCAACTTACTTGTAAAAGAAACACTTCTCTAGGCATTATTGTGTCTTCGGGAGAATGAGCCATTCCTTCCAATTTAATAACTTCCAGAAACTACAATACATAAGCAAAAAGTTAACCTACACATTACTAAATTTGCAATTGTTTTTTAGTGTGTGGGGATATTTTACCTCCTCGTGCTCAATAGTGTGGGCTAGTGGAAGAATTACTTGACCCCCATAATTTCCAACTCGAGATCCTGAGAAACTACAAGGACCAACTTTGATGGCAGCGGCCGAGTAGGCATCCATGTTGTTGTCTGCCCATTCTGATCTATGTTCCCGTAAAAACCTCAGAAGAATGGCCGGAGGCACATTCTGGGCAAGGAAATGACACATTACAATAAAAAATATATATAGTCAAAACGAAATTTGCAATGTCTCTAGGAAATGTTTTACTTAGGGAGGACAGCAAGACTAGAATAAGACAAATAATAATCATAATAATTATTCATAAAACAAATAACACATTTTCAGTAATTGGATATTAGATTATCAACCAGTGATCAAAGAAGTTCTTATATGTTCTGTAACATAATCCCATTGGATATGAGCAATTTATTAGATAGGCAATTGGTAGCCATTAATATTGGATTGTCAATTAAATACAAGCCTAACAAATCATGCAAAAACCAAGAATATGCAATGGACACTGAAATATATGTTTACAATATAATGTGTGTTTGACCTTTATCTTTGTCTAAAATCATATATCACAATAAAACACAATTTTTTGTTTGATACTTTATTCATAATTTTATGCAAATTCTGTGAAATATGAAAACCAAGCTTACTTGTAATAGCATTGAAGCTTTAGCACATAAGACTGCATTACTGACAGATGGAAATCCATTGGCAAATGAAAGATTCAGACCCATTAATTTGTCAGGTGATGAATTCACAAGAATTGTAACATCATCAACACCATCGTTGCCAATCATTGACCATCCCTCATCTGTAAACCCATTGAGTGCCTCGTTGAAACCCCTGCCAGGAAATATAAGTGAGAATTCAAGTTTAGATAAAATGAATCTCTACCAAAAAAAAAACTGTCTCAGTTAAATATACTAACCGGCTCAGTCTTTGGCCAAGTGCTCGGAGAGCTGCTGGACGTCTACCCCACCCAGTGACATTTGACTGAGAAACTTCATGTGAAATCTGCCTTAGGTGACGTAGGGCCTGGATGAAAAGGAGAAACATGTGAGGAAAACAGAACCTATGGTGGAGCACTAATTCTACATTTGTCCCACTCTTTAACATGATAAGTAGTTTGCACTTGTAGACTGAAACTTAAGTTTAAATAAAAACAAAATCATATCAATAATGAAGTACAAAAAACCATACCACCATTGTTGTTTTCTGAGCCAGCATTGTTGATGACTCATACAGTGGACGCAGTACCTCGGGAACACTCCGTGGCTAACAATAATACAAACACACCGAAGTTAATTACGTTGGATGAAAATACCAATGCAACAAAGTTGAATTCTTGTACCTCCAAATCCATATGATCAACAATGTGGATGATGGAACCACCTCCATCACAAGGTCTTATCAGGTACCCACTGGGCAGCATCTCAGCTCTAACAAAATGCTGCACAGGAGGCATACTTGGACCATTCTGTGTGTTTTTAAGAGACCTCTCACATATCTGAAAAAAATAAAGCATTTAAGAATTGATTTAAATGTACTCATGTACTTCTGAATTAGGACAGTTTTTATAAAAATAATAGTGAGGCATTGCACATAAGTGATGTCTGTTTTTAGCTACACCGTCGAACCAAATAGAAATATTAAGGGTTCTTCACATTGACTTACCACTAGACTTCCATCTTCTAAAACAGATGTGTAGCGCAACAACCATAAGTCCCGCGCAGGGGCCAATGTGGTCGGCGCATAAAGCTGATCATCAAAAGAAAAATATGCAAATAAGATATTCAGTCTGTTATGTCACCAACCATACACACAGAGTTTGAATTGCTTTACCTGCATGTAAAGCAGCTCAATGGTTCCACCATTTGCTGTGGGGAGCACATTCAGAACATCCACAGCTCGGCAATCACGATACCACGAGGGCCGATCTTTAAGGATTTCTGCAACCTGTAAAGAGTATGGTAGGTTGATCCCATCAATGAACATCGGTAAAACAATAATCATAAAGAAAAATAAATTCGGAGAGAGCACTAACCCTTGTAGGTTCTAGACCCACTAGGCCACATGCTCTAGCTGCCACACCAGGGCAACCATGAGAAATGGCAACTATTCCAATAGATTCCGGACCAGGCTGCACAACAAAGCAAAAATTAATGTTTAAAATGTTTGTTCAAACAAGCACACATCAAATAGAAATAAAACCCTAAGGTAAAAAGAAATCCATCAGAAATTATAGGATCGGGTTATTCAAAGATGTAAATTAGGCCTGCCACATTCCGAAGAAAAGTATGAGCTAACAAGATAACAACTAATTTATTATAAAACAAAATATTAAGAGTGATTAGATTACCTTCATTCCAGGCATTTGGACCCACTCAACAGCAGTTCCAGTAGCCTTTGAAAGAAACTCTGCTAAAGTTTCCTCTGCAATGGACAAAAGCCTAAAAAGAGAAAAATGCCATATGATTTCATAAGTCCAAACAGACAAATCCAAATATCCACAGACAAGGAAAAAACAAAAACGGGCCCAATGGCAATAATAATCATCATATTCCCACTAACCCTGCAGGACTTGCATCCCTTGGGGGATGCTGGGCTGTCAAACTGCGTTGACCACTAGTCACCGCCGATTCACAGCTCGTGTCTTTGGTCGCAAGTGTAGTCTGCATAAAAAGCACCATTCTAACTCAATTCTAAACTAGTAAGAAACAAACCATAAGCAATTCTAAACTAGTAACTACTAATAATTGGAAAATGAGGATATAACTAATGGTTAAAAACCTTATAATTCTAATTATAAGCAAGCAAAAATCATACATTTTGGGTATGTTGGCGGAAGTAGCCATTTTCATACACCAAATGAGACACTTGTTTCTGCAACCTATCATTCTCCTCCATAAGCAGCTTATTCATAGCACTCAACTTCCTATTAACAGCTTGCAAACGTGAAGCCTCTTTTCTCTGCTTCTCCCTACATCTAAACCAACAACAAAAACAAAAATCCACCATTAACATCATCTCTTAACCATTACCAAAAATAAAATAAAAAAACAATAATTTCATTATAAAACTAAAAAACCTTCTATTTTGAAACCAAACTTTGATCTGTTTAGGCTCAATATGAGAGAGAATAGGACACTCCCGAATAAGCTGCTGTCGACGAATGCTACTAGGTTTAGGACAATCATGATAAAGCCTCTCAAGAGCTTCAACTTGTTCAGGCGTATAACGAACATATTTTCCATTATCTAACCCACCTTTATCCTTGCAAGACATTGCTTTTCCTAAACCCTAAGCAACCAAAATCACTTTTTCTATCCAGATTTCAACTTAAGCGCTTTTCCAACGCGAAACCATGCATTTGAAGTAAAAAAAAAAAACTTGCACAGAAACAAACGTAACAAACTGTTTCCTCCAGAAAAGACAGCGAAGAACACAAGAAAAACACCGAGATCAGAGCCCTGGGAACATCTTCATCTTGATAAGAACAACGATCTAGTTCGATTTTCTCAAAACAGAGTATTCACTGAAACGACACCGTTTCACCGATCTTCTACTTTCTGGCACAGTGAAATGAACTGTGATGATATGGTTAATAACTTTTTTTCAGTTTTTTTTTTATTTATTTCTTTTTTGGTTTGGAAATAAAGAAATTAAGGAATTAAAGAAAGAAAAAGAAAGGAAACCATAGTTGAAAGAGAAAGATGAAGTTAAGGTTGTGGTGTTGTTGTAGTAGTAGTTGTTGTTGGTTCTTCATGTTTTTTTTTTCTTCTTCTTTCTCAGTTCAAAAAGAGAGCATTTTTGTTTTTTGTTTTCATTCTGATTGGTTCTTTGGCTTTCAAAATTTCAGTGGAATACATATCGAAAAAGACCAAAATAACCCTCTTCCCGCGGCATGGCTGCTCTTCTGAGTTCTGACATTACGTACGGGTCCCGCCGCTCTGTATCATTACTTTTGTAATGTCATAATTACCCTTCCTCATAATTACTTTATGGTAATAATAGTGAAAAGAAAGAAGCAATGGTGAAGGGTAGAATGGGAATTGATGTGAGGAATGAGAGTCTTAAAATACACAAAAGCATGGGAGGAGGAAGAAGAGGTTTGTGTTGAGTGGGTCATACAGAACACACCATCATGACCTTTTTGCATGCGTCTTTTGTTTTTTTAAATATTTGCTATATGTTTTTTATATTTTGATTTAAATCTTTAACCATTACTATTACTTTTGATGGAAAGAAAGAAAAAAAAACAATTATTATATTTTATTTATAAACAGTAATGATGATGGCAGTGTCATAATTCACATGGTATATATGTATATATAGGAGTATATATTTATGTAGGTGTGTATAGTGTACTATTGTATATGACATGACATGGTTTAGGGATACTCCATTGATGTATGAGTTTGACTGACGAGACGTGTGACATTGGATGGGATGGGAATATGGGATGGCAGGTATATACGGTTTCGTTGGAGATGTCGGCTCCTTTACTTCACTATAGTTTTCTATATATCGTACTATTTGTGTGTGCTTTTTCTCCCATTTTGGTCTTCTATCGTTTTTGTTACATATACAATACAGCCTTATTATATTGAGAAATCATGTTTGATATTGAATTTGGTGTTTTTATTTTTAAAGATTTATGTGTAAGTTTATTTAAACAAATATAAAAAAATAATTGGGGTGAGGAAATGACTTTCAAATTTATGAATGAGGAGTGAGAGCGAGTGATTATGTTAATTGATAAAGTGTGTTTGAATTGGCGGTGAATATAATTGATTTTAATAGAATTGAGTTTAACATACCTGTTTAATGTTTAGATATATTTATGTAAAAGTAAGTTGAACAATAAATTTCAGTCTAAAAAACTAACCACATACTTGTTTTTTAGAAAGAGTTGGTTGACTACAAGAGAAGGTCAAACTTGTTGACGCTTTGCAAGAGGAGTCAAAGATCAATGACTCACATTCTACTCTAGTTGCCTGGGTAACTGAGTTTGAGGCTGCTCTTAAGGCAGAGAATAAGCGACGTTAGGATGCCTCTGATGTTGTTCTTGAGATGATATGTCGTGTAGAGATGGATCGAAAAAAATTTCAACGGGAGATTGAGGCTCACGTCAAGGCCATGGAAATTCTTGAATATGAGATTGTTGGTATGAAGGTGACGATATATGGTTCTTTTCAACGGGCTGTGCAAGCCATGCACGGGGTTCACGATCAGGTCCTGGAACAGGCAAGAAGGTTCCTCTCCGCTGCTTTAATTCTTGTTGAAGAGATAAACCCCTTCAGGCTGCCTATGAGGGGACTCCAAATGGTGATTATGGTACTTTGGTTTCGAGGGCTTCAGCTTGACCGCTCCTTTTCTTCTTTGTACTGTTTTTTTTTTATGTAATGTTTTTCCGACTTTGTGTCTTAGGTGTAATGATAATAAACGATAAAACGAAAGAAAAGCTCATTGGCTAAATCCTTGTAAAGCACGTGAGCGCCTCTACCTCTCGGTACCTGAGCGATGCCGTACAGAACATCATTTCAACATAAGGGTAAGAATTCATATCATAATGGAAATATATAATAATACGCAATGTATATTACATGCAACAACAAAAATTTCACACACTTCAAGTATACATGTATTTAACACTTCATAAATACATATTTCATATTCACATGTACAACTTGGCTCGAAGGATTAAAGGTAATCAAGTAAATCATTTACAATTATCACCAAGATACCAATCACACAATTATCACATAATCACACCAAAAGACAATTCACATCGACACATGTGACTCCAAAAGCGACTCAACGCAAATGCATGCGGTACCAATGTTATCCTTAGCAGATTCCTTGCGTCCAACTCTCAGACAGATAACCACCAATAAGTATGTCCTTTAAGCTTCAAACCAATCCTCTAGGTTTGTGACAAGTCAATAGCTCCTACGGAACTACTAAATATTGTCTCTTTCTCACTGAATGAATGCACATGCAATTATCGACGAACATATGCAATTAAGACCATCTCTCAATCTTAATTATACAAGTATATATATATCACCATTCATCGCACCTGAATTTCACATCATTTGCACAAACATACACATAACCATGTAATCAACCCCGCATGAAAACATCGTCACAACACTCACCAAATCCACACATCATCACCAATAACAAGCAGTAAACATAGCTTAACAATGTTATTCTTAAGTAATCACAAATCACAACATATATACATGGAATTTCAAGTATCATGTTATCACAAAGAATTAATTCAAAACTTATTCAAACGATTCCAGAAAATTAAGGAAAATTCACTATAATTCATGATAAATCATAAGCATACAGAGACCTAACTCAATTTCACAAAATATAAAACTTTGCATTGCAGACCGCGCTAAACCCGCTTGCGATTCTGCAGAAAAATTCTGCTACAGACAAAATTAAGTCCAATCACGAATTCTTCACCAAAAATCATCCAAAACAGCAATTTAATCATGGAAATGATGTATTCTAACATATAGGATCATTTAGCATCACAAACATTATCTCTTCAACATTATCTATTCAAATCACCATAAACACAATTTCTTCAAATCAAAATAAACACTAGCAAAACCCATAATTCTAAAAATCCCTAAACCCAGAAACTCAAAATCTCATTTCTCCAACAAATCCCTAAATTTAGAAATTCAAAATATCATTTCTCCAATAAATCCAAATAAAAAAAACAAAAACTCGAACTCAAACAGGGATGGGATAAAGAAATGACAAATGTAGAAATATAAGCTACCAATGATATGCGATATTTCCGTCACGGAGAGGTAAATTGAACTGAATCCGTCGTCGTCGATTTTGCGGCTTTGATCGAAGTTGTTGAAGGAGTTTAGTTCGTTGTAGGTGAAAACCAATTGGAAAAGATTTGCGAAGTGGTGGTTGTGGAGGAAGACGGTGGTTGGATCTTCTTCCAGTGGTGATTGAGAGTTTAAGGTTCTTGTTCTTGTGTTTGTTTACCCAGAAAATTTCCAAAACGAGTATGCCTAATTGATTTTTTTGTGATTGATTTAACATATAAACAAATAAATAATAAAGATTATTAAAAGAGAATTTCTTTATTGACCCCCTAACCTTCTTGGTCACCCGCGGCGAAATTTTCAGAATGCCCCTATATTTCGGAAATGCAACTCCGAAATCATTTTTTTTTGAAAAAAAGTTGATTTCAGAAGTGCACTTCCGAAAACACCAAAAAAAAGGTGTTTTCGGGATGTATTTCCAAAAACACCAAAATAATGTGTTTTCGGAAATGCATTTCCGAAATCAACTTTTTTTTTAGAGGTGTTTTGGAGATGCATCTCCGAAATAACCAAAATCCCTTTTTTTTCGGAGATGCACTTCCGAACTCTGGAAAAATCTAGAAAAAAATTTACTTCGAAAATGCATTTCCGAAATAGGGGTATTTAGGGGTTTTCGCTGGGGGTCACCCCCATAGGGGGGTCAAGAAAGAAATTCTCTTATTAAAATTGCAGATCTGAAAAATAGTGAAGGAAAAGTGAAGTTATCGATTAAAGATGAGAGGGGGAAGACATGGTTCGTTGATGTATGAGTTTATGAGGATTTTACTTTGAGAGAAGATAAGAGAGAAGCAGTTTTGGTGGTGGGTTTCGTGTATTTTAGCGATGAGAGAAATATATTGAAAATTGAAAGAAATTAAAGAAAATAAATTATTTTAACAAATTTTTAATTAATGAGATAAATATTTAATGTAAAATAAAATAATTTTATGTCATCTATACAAATGCCAGCTAGAGTGTCGCATATACACAATTTAACAGATTTTGACAAAATTTAGTGGACTTGACCAATGTGATTAACGGAATGATATTTAAGGGACTAATAACGAACATTTATTAAATAAGTGACTAAAGTAAAATATGAAATTAAGTTAAAAGACCAAAGGATGCATTAAGCCAAAAATAAAACGAAAGTTTTTATATGAATAATAATGGAAAACTCTTAATCCACCCTTTGGGCCTCTTATGCACCAAGTGAAATGCAAAAAATGCCCCCTGCTTCCGTAGATGTATATCCGAAAGCACCTTTTTTTGTCAAAGTTTATTTGTTTCGTAGGTGCATCTATGAAATTCTTCCAGTTATGCATCTACGTAAGCATTTGATCTTATATTCGCGCCAGACTCTCCTCCCTCATTCTCACATTTTTCATCTTCTACTCTCTTAATCTCTCTCAACCTCAAAAATCAAACTTTCACCAAACTTCATTGCTTTCTCTCGAGTTCGACAGTGAACGTCAACATCAACGATCAACACATTCCAGCAACTTCAAAGCTCAATTTAATCAGTAAGTTTTCTAGTTATTTTGGAGTATTTCCCATAACAGAGTTTGAATACACTTTTAGGTGTAGAAATCATTAGTTAGTTTTAGAAACATAGTTTAGAGATAATGTAGGTATTTTTTGATGTGTAAAACGGATGACCAAGTCACCAAAATAGAGTTTTTTTAGTGACTGGAACAATGACAGACGTCATTGTTGCGTTTTTGAAGTTTTAGAACGTTCTGTAGGTGCATCTACGGAACAAATGAAACGTTAGTAGTTTCGTAGATGCACCTACGGATTTTTTGAAATGTTGGGTGCTTCCGTAGATACATCTACGAAAGATTCCCATATTTGCACCTACGAAGTTAAATTTGATTTTTTTCCTTTGTTTTTTATACGTTAATTGTATCTAACTCGACTTTATTTGTAATACAATGCATACATTATGGTCGACCAGTCAGACTGAATTATACGTAGGAGGATTGCACAGCATGTCCTGCATGGATACAGGTAGTCTCACAGGTGACAGATGGATTTGTCGTTCTAACAGATGTACTTGACACCTTCGTTCTAGCAGAGGTGACAGATGAGGCCACAACGCATATTCACCCAGAGCATAATGGACAAGGACCTTCCACATCAACTTCTTCATCCCAGAGGCGTCGGGATGACGGCGAGGGTTCCTCACAGACGCCCTCCATCCGCAGACATCGTCGGGATTACTTCTTCTACTCCTGTGCCACCTCCGGCCGATGTTGGATCTCTCGTGCCACCTTCTGATGGTGTTGACTTATTACACGAGGAGTTGATGCGCGTGAGGCGCTTGTGGTCTACCCAGGGGGTCCTTCAAATTTATCCCTGTTGACAAGGTATGCAGATCATACAACCAAACATGTCTGGAACAGAGAGGTGGAATTTCTTAGACTTATTATTTTTTGTCCTCAATGAAAATTTATTATTTTTAACTCTTCTTATTATCAATAGTGTTTTCTTTGTAAAATTTCAGGATAAGCATCCCCAAAAGTTCTACAACCACGGGCGAAAGATTGCCTCTCTATAGCAACCTACGAAGTCGTGGTTCCAGGATGTCCTCATAGCTTCTAGACTAAAAGATCTCTGTCAGATCGGGTTCTCCACCATACATAATGGGATGTTGATGGCATTTGCAGAGAGGTGGCACCCAGAGACGTTGTCTGTAACACCCTTCTAAACCCCACGGAAATTTATAAAATAATTTTCAGAGTAAAACATGAAAACAAGGGTGCCACAATTCAATTTAAAACAAATTATCATAAATTCATTGTCATGCTTTCACTAAGGAACAATCTGTGATAATACATAAACATCTCATGTTTACACAGCGGAAAATTCATCATACGGATAAGCATAACATCATCTATGCAATATCCCACATAATTTTAATACAATAACAACACGATAGAGTATCATCATAAACTCTAATCTAACGTTCCCCCAGTGTTACAATATCAGAGCATGACACCTGACGCTACACTAATACACTGACTTATGAGCTAATCCTCACCAAGTCGAAAGCAGTTATCCTCAATCTGAAAATGTCAACAGTAAGGGTGAGTCTCATCACAGTTAACAAATGTTATTGCATCTTAAATAACAACACATCATAGTTATATCATTCACCCAATTTCATCATATTCAGATTATCAGGAACATCTATCATTTACACAAACATCAACAGAACACATCTTTCAAACAGACAATCATACTCAACATTAATTCAACAAAACACACAACCAACACATCATCAATATTTATAACACTGGAATACATCCAATCATGTTATAAAAGTATGCATATGTATGAACTGACACTATGCATGTGGTACCAACCTCATCAAATGGGAATAACCCATGACCGATCCAACATCATCAAGATACGGCCCTGCCAGCACAGATTCCACACAATGGGAATCATGCCCTTCACTGATCCAACACACCCTTATCGATACAGTATCATCAATGAACATGAATGAATGCAACATATACAACATACTATACCATCGTCAAGTCTAATGAGTAACATCATCAAATACCCATTTCATCATCAACATCATCGTCATCATCAAAGTATGTTTATATACATTAGCATCATTCAAATATAATCAATCATCATCATTAAAGAACATACAAGTGTCCACATCAATCATCATCATCAAAAATAAGGACACACATGTATTCACATCATTTCAAAGCAAATCAGTCATCATCATACGACTCTAAACAAATCATCACATCATAATGTTTTTCAAAACAACATCTCATATTGTCACATTTCATCATATATGTCAACAATACATCATCCAATTAAACAAATCGTCACATGATTAATATTTCAACATATCATGTATTTAACACATCTCATCACATATATGTACAATACATCATACACCAAGAAATAAAATCATATTTAAAAATAATTGGATTCACACCTCATTTCATCATTTAAAACATAGGCTATCTCATAAGATTCATCGTGCTCGAAACGACACTAAAAACGGACCTACGGTTCGAAAGTTACACATCATTTAACTTTTCAAGAAAACAACTAACGCTACAGCACGCGGCGCAACCAAGACTTCGCGGCGCGACCTGAACCACACAAACACGTTCGCGGCGCCAACCTATGCACGCGGCGCGATGCGAGGAAAAAGTACGCCTTCGCGGCGCCAACACTAGGACGCGGCGCGAACTGGCGATTTCACAGATTTTCGGGTCTGCGTCAGATCCTGCGATCTGACTCAATCTGAGTCCAAAACTGACTCTAAACGTCATATACAGGCAGTTAATCATCAATTGCATCATTATTCATCATCACACATCAAAACAACACATAATCAATCAATAATCCATGCAATTTTCATCAATTCATAACCTCCCTAAACCCGACATATAATCCAATTGACTCAACAACATCCCTAATCAATATTATTATCCAAGAATACGATAATAGATGATAATCGGAGAGTCCCCCCTTACCTTAGCCAAAGATTCCTGATTGGTCTCTCCCTCCATTGCTCCTCTTCACGTACCAGCTTCCCAATCCCTCATCTCCTCTGCTCTGCTTTTCACGTTCCTTTTCTTATTCTCAATTCCTTATTATTTTATAAAATAACCTTTTAATTGGAATAAAACTTTTACTAACATAACACCCCCTCATTCCTTAACATCACACTTGGCCCAACACCATAAACCATCCTTTTCCAATTAATTCCCACAACCACCTATAATTCTAATTATTAATTAAATTTCCATTTAAATTAAAAATTAAAATATACGGGTGTTACAACTCTCCCCCACTAAAAGAGTTTTCGTCCTCGAAAACATACCTCAAGTAACCAGCTCGTATAAGAGTCCTCCACCTGACTCTTCAGCTCCCAATTAACATTACCATCGGTCAATCCTCAAAATCCATCTGACATCACCAACAGGGAACATGTTTCATACATTCAAATCCCAGTTCTTATGTCGCATTTGACCATCAAAAGTTGTACCACTCATTATATCTCTAAAAGGTTAACTACAATAGAACATTGAGACATAACCTATACAATACACTCAACAACTGAGTAATACAATTACACAATCCATAGTATGATCACACTGATCAACACTGCAGTAATGCATTCCATCTACCAAACATACCAACCTTAGACACACTTTTCCATCTAAGTGATAATGTAATACTTACATTTTTCATCAACCACTTCCTTCAAGAAACACAATACTCGTATTCTTATACCATTGAATTCCAATTATCTGACTCCTCTTAAGTCACACCAGTAATTATCCAACACGTTACATTCCGCTTTTTCCGCACTACTCTGACTGCTCATCACAATCATCTATACCAAATAGATTTCTGAGTTTTACCCGATTCCGACTCTCTTTACTCATTCGTTTCAAGAATCATTCTTCATCATTCATGGTACCAATTTACCACTCAATAATACTTACTCGCACTCAAAAACAAATTCTTGAGTTTTTACATCTATTAAACATCCCGGCCATCGGAACGAGTGCACACAAGTAACTATAATCACGCTCATCAGTCTCAATACGACATTTCTTACAAAACAACTCAATTTGAGTTTCGCTCTTTTCTAAGAATTAAATCAATTTCTCCCTTCATAGAGTATAATTCCTCATTATATAGGGAATCTACAATAACCCCTTAACAACAACACAAAATTATTACAACGTCATATAGCATCAACTCTTCGTTTTAATTTCGCCGGATACATACTCGTTAACTACGTACAACCGTAATAACATATTCATCATCTCGGCAATTATTCAAAAGAGTTATAATTTTTCGACACGACATCCTTACATCCACTGGATTCTAAATCCAATATATAGATCAACATATATGTTCTATGTAGGCTTCCGACATATTAATTCCTTTACTGCCCGCGAGTAGTACTCATAACACTACTCCACATCACACTTTCGCTGCGCGACTCTGATTACCCGTCTTAAGTCATCATCCACCATGTTGCACTCTTTCATATTCACTTCTTCATAAGTTCACACAACATAGTGAGTGATTATTCTCACGGCTTAGTATTCATCACATCTTAAACCATTAAGGTAACAAAACAAGCTTATCTCTTCTATATGATTCCATCTACTACCAACAAGAGATTTAGGGTGATCAAGTCCTAAATTTGTCAATATTAGTGGAAATCATATTTAAGCATAAACCGTCGTTACTACATAATAGTGTCCATTCTCCGAGTTTGCGCCCAAACTCATTAACATCTTCATAGTCCAATAATTCACTACGGTGTCCTTATAGAATATCCTTCTGAGGCTCGAAACATCAGTTACACAAATCCAATCACTCAACCTCATTACATCATTTTCGTCGATTCTGAATTCACCGCCTTTACTTTGGTAATTCAAAGTCAACCTATCGATCAAGTCAACATCATCTTTCTGACCTTCTCTAATCTTGTTAAGAATACTACTAGTCATCTTCTAGCACACTCAATCTAACACTATTAGGAGTGCCTTCACATACTAACTCAAGTCTCTAAATTGTCCAATTAAATCCAACTCATTCATCATTAGCACCGACATTTTAAGGACTTCTTACGCAACACAATAGCACAACATTTTCCTCATTAGGATGGTAATTCAAACCAAAATCCTAATCCAAAAATATATTCTAATCATCTCTACTGCCTCATATTAAGCCCTTTCTGATCAAAGAGGTACTTCAACTCTTATGATCACTAAACACTTCGAATTTTGAACCATACAATTAGCCTGCAAGACCAAGACAACATTCATAACTCGTGGTTTTAATCCAAATTCTATTACATCCTTCACGTCCAAATATCATCCCACTCGGAATCTCAACAAGGTCTTCCTCACGTCAACAAATGTTAGAAATTCCCTACAATTCTTCTTTTATACTTATCGTTATTTTGCCATCACAAATACGATTCCAAGGGTTCTAAAGTTTATCCCATCTTTACTACTAATGCACTCTTCACTAAAATTCATCGGCCCTCAAACCATCCTTATTACCGAACATCTCATCAACAACATGTTACACTCAATTTTGTTTCCAACAATCACGATAGTAAGCATTCTTATTCAACAAGTTTCACGCTTCCATAACCGACTTCAGAACCTTTCCTCATAGGGTCACTCTACTGTATTTATAACTCTCCCATAAATTAAAACACAATCCCTCCTCTTCGTAGGTTCAAACGGCACATCAATCCGACACTCGGAACTCAAGATATGAATTTTCCAATCATTGCCCGAAAAATGCAACACTGACATCATGCAGTGACACTCTATACGATATATCTAAAACTCCTCAATTGGTAAATTCAATTCTTAAAATTACTCCTCAACAAACCTGCTAATTGTTCCTTCGATCCCTTCAACACTGACACTGACATCCCGTGCAGTACCAATAAATAAGTCTAGTTATAAGAACAAGAGTAACCGTAACTTCGCCTCTTACCAACGTCATCCTGTCACAATTAATTATCTTACAACTGTTGCAACCATTTTTATAACAAAGTTCATCTCATTAGCTTTCCGACGCTTCAAACGGAACTCAATTCGGGTGTCCAGAACTCCAGTTATGAATTTTCGAAGTTCCGCAGCTATTCAGCAATTTTCCTGCGTTTTGCTTACGAAAATCTCTCTCCAAAACTCATTCTCTTCAACTCTATCACATTCCAAACAGCCCCTTATCGTATCTCTTCACTTCCAAACATCCTTATAACTTAAGCAACACATTCCCCCGCCGAAGTCCGCTTTCTGCAACATCACGACAACAATCCTCCTTACAAACTCGTAACTGAACCTCTTCCGAGACGCAAGGCTACTCAACTGACAACTTCGCAGCACACCAGCAGAGCTGACACATCGCAACTCTCCAATCTCCTTCTCTTACAATAACTGTCAATTACCTCTAATCACCTTCCTTCAAGATGTTCCAACTCAATTCCCAGTGAAGTCTTAATTCCAAGTCACCTTCAACTCGGGAAACAACAAACTCCGACAACGCTCGCACTGTTTCCAACGACAGCCTACTGAATCAATCTTCTTCAACTGAAACATAACCGAGAAGCGAAGCTTCTCCCCCACTTGTTTCAATCCCACACCTGCAACAAACAATCAAGTACCGACAGTGATTCACTCACATGTCGCATACCAAGGAATAAAAATGCCGACAGTATTCAACCGTCGTGCAACTCAACTGACTCAACAATTGGCCGGACGGACCGACCTGCTCTGATACCACTATTGTAACACCCTTCTAAACCCCACGGAAATTTATAAAATAATTTTCAGAGTAAAACATGAAAACAAGGGTGCCACAATTCAATTTAAAACAAATTATCATAAATTCATTGTCATGCTTTCACTAAGGAACAATCTGTCATAATACATAAACATCTCATGTTTACACAGCGGAAAATTCATCATACGGATAAGCATAACATCATCTATGCAATATCCCACATAATTTTAATACAATAACAACACGATAGAGTATCATCATAAACTCTAATCTAACGTTCCCCCAGTGTTACAATATCAGAGCATGACACCTGACGCTACACTAATACACTGACTTATGAGCTAATCCTCACCAAGTCGAAAGCAGCTATCCTCAATCTGAAAATGTCAACAGTAAGGGTGAGTCTCATCACAGTTAACAAATGTTATTGCATCTTAAATAACAACACATCATAGTTATATCATTCACCCAATTTCATCATATTCAGATTATCAGGAACATCTATCGTTTACACAAACATCAACAGAACACATCTTTCAAACAGACAATCATACTCAACATTAATTCAACAAAACACACAACCAACACATCATCAATATTTATAACACTGGAATACATCCAATCATGTTATAAAAGTATGCATATGTATGAACTGACACTATGCATGTGGTACCAACCTCATCAAATGGGAATAACCCATGACCGATCCAACATCATCAAGATACGGCCCTGCCAGCACAGATTCCACACAATGGGAATCATGCCCTTCACTGATCCAACACACCCTTATCGATACAGTATCATCAATGAACATGAATGAATGCAACATATACAACATACTATATCATCGTCAAGTCTAATGAGTAACATCATCAAATACCCATTTCATCATCAACATCATCATCATCATCAAAGTATGTTTATATACATTAGCATCATTCAAATATAATCAATCATCATCATTAAAGAACATACAAGTGTCCACATCAATCATCATCATCAAAAATAAGGACACACATGTATTCACATCATTTCAAAGCAAATCAGTCATCATCATACGACTCTAAACAAATCATCACATCATAATGTTTTTCAAAACAACATCTCATATTGTCACATTTCATCATATATGTCAACAATACATCATCCAATTAAACAAATCGTCACATGATTAATATTTCAACATATCATGTATTTAACACATCTCATCACATATATGTACAATACATCATACACCAAGAAATAAAATCATATTTAAAAATAATTGGATTCACACCTCATTTCATCATTTAAAACATAGGCTATCTCATAAGATTCATCGTGCTCGAAACGACACTAAAAACGGACCTACGGTTCGAAAGTTACACATCATTTAACTTTTCAAGAAAACAACTAACGCTACAGCACGCGGCGCAACCAAGACTTCGCGGCGCGACCTGAACCACACAAACACGTTCGCGGCGCCAACCTATGCACGCGGCGCGATGCAAGGAAAAAGTACGCCTTCGCGGCGCCAACACTAGGACGCGGCGCGAACTGGCGATTTCACAGATTTTTGGGTCTGCGTCAGATCCTGCGATCTGACTCAATCTGAGTCCAAAACTGACTCTAAACGTCATATACAGGCAGTTAATCATCAATTGCATCATTATTCATCATCACACATCAAAACAACACATAATCAATCAATAATCCATGCAATTTTCATCAATTCATAACCTCCCTAAACCCGACATATAATCCAATTGACTCAACAACATCCCTAATCAATATTATTATCCAAGAATACGATAATAGATGATAATCGGAGAGTCCCCCCTTACCTTAGCCAAAGATTCCTGATTGGTCTCTCCCTCCATTGCTCCTCTTCACGTACCAGCTTCCCAATCCCTCATCTCCTCTGCTCTGCTTTTCACGTTCCTTTTCTTATTCTCAATTCCTTATTATTTTATAAAATAACCTTTTAATTGGAATAAAACTTTTACTAACATAACACCCCCTCATTCCTTAACATCACACTTGGCCCAACACCATAAACCATCCTTTTCCAATTAATTCCCACAACCACCTATAATTCTAATTATTAATTAAATTTCCATTTAAATTAAAAATTAAAATATACGGGTGTTACATTGTCATTCCATCTGACTCATGGTGAGGTTACCATTACTTTAGACGACATCGCAATTGCTAATCTTAGATGTTACAGATGATATAAGCCGGGTCACAAGAGTAATGAGTATACTACTAAATTGAAGAGGTGTTTTTGTTGTGGAAAAGCTAGTCATGAGGTAGCTGGTTGTAAGTACAAAGCAGTCGTATGTTTCAATTGTGGCGAGGAAGGACACATCAGTACTCAGCGTCAGAAGCCGAAGCAAGCTCAGACCGGAGGGAAAGTTTTTGCTTTAGATGAGAACCAAATATCTAGCAAAGACTAGTTGATTAGAGGTACATGCTTCCTTAATGGTACTCCTTTAATTACTATTATTGATACATGTGTTACTCATTGTTTTATTGCTGCTGACTGTGTGAAAAGATTAGGTCTTGTTTTATCTTCTATGAATGGAGAGATGGTTATCGATACTCCAGCTAATGGATCGGTGACTAATTCTCTTATATGTCTGAAGTGTCCTCTGTCGATGTTCGATAGAGACTTTGGTGTGGATCTAATTTGTTTACCGTTGAGTAGTATGGATGCGATTTTGGGTATGAACTGGTTGGAATTCAACTATGTTCATATTAACTATTATAACAAATCTGTGTGGTTTTCTAATCCTAATGATGAGAAGGAAATTGGGTTCTTATCTACTAGGCAGTTGAATGAGTTGATGAGAGATGAAGTTCAAGTAGTGCGAGAATTTGTTGAAGTATTTCCAGATGATATTCCAGATGTACCGCCAGAGAGAGAAGTGGAATTTACTATTGATCTTGTCCCTATTAATAGACTTGTTTCTATGGAAGCCACGCTAGAAGAATTGCTTGAGAAGAAATCTGTGAGATCGAGTGTGTCGCATTGGAGAGCCTCGGTGTTGTTGGTAAAGAAAAAGGACGATAGTATGTGTTGTACCCTAATTTTTAACCACTGAGATCCCACCCCATTTCAAATGGTAGGATCATCATCATTATCATATGCATACATTATTTCCTAACCAAAATACCAAAAATATTGTTGCTTGTTGCTTGTGTTCCAAGACATGAGACTAGTCAAAAGGAGACTAAGCAAATTAGGGTTTTGAAACCCACGAGGGAGTTCAAGCATTCTCATATGCTCAAATGATTAACCCTATTAAAATACAAGTCCAAGGATGGCTCAATCCAAGATCAACAACTTCCAAATTCATCAGGTGCACAAATTAGGATTTTTGACCTAATTCATCTGGGAAGTTGACTTTTAATCAGGACATGGCTCCATGTCTCAAACTGTGATTCAAGGATATTCAATTCAACATTATAATCCACTCACATCATTTATTTGAAGAGGAGAACTTGATTCAATTAGAATCCACAAGATTGCGGTTCATCTGGAAAAGTCAACTATGCAGGTCAACCTTTGACTTTTGAGAAATTTGGTCAACTATAGACTTTTGAAGATCAAAATCATCAACATATGATTATTCAAGTCATTTTATCAAGAAAAATCAAGAAAATCAATCAAGAATCAAAAAGTCAATAAAAGTCAAAGTTGGAAAATTCAAAGACTTAGAAAAGTTCTAAGTATTTTCAAGTGTTTTAGTCATAACTTCATGGGCAAGTAACTTCAAATTTCAAGTATGCAACTGAAAAAACTTCCAACATGAAAGTTGTAGATCTTAATCTAATGAACAACTCAGTCACATATAAAAGGGTTAAGTATACAAACCTCCATGTAATGTTAGCGAAATTTGATTTTAGCCCCTAGTAAAGTTTTTTTTTTTGTAAAACAAACATCATAATATTCATATTTCCTCGTTATAGCCCCTGAATGTACTATTTCAGCTTAGATTCCAATTTTGAGTGACTTGACAGTCCAACTGAATTTTTATTTTATTTTTTATTTAATTTTTAACAACCACGTGGAATACTTAATTCTTTTATTTATATATTATATTTTTTAAACTTTTTTATATCAATTTTTTTTTGTAATAATTCTGTTCTATTTTTTTTTTAAATTAATTATTTTAACTGTTTGTTTTTTTTATTAAAAAAATTATATTTGGGCCTATACAGATGGTAGGTATTTGAGTAGCCCATTTACTCAACCTGTTTTGAATTTGTTTACTAATAAGTGAGTTTGGTTTATAAACTCTAATATGTTTTCACTACTAGCCGATGTGAGAGTTCTTAGCATTACAGCAACATACCACACACTAATAGAAAGTCTAACGATTGATTTCATATGACTTCCATGGCTGAGGTTCCAAAACAAAAAAAGCCACCCTGCTTAGAAGAAATATCACATTGTAAGTAACAGAATATATTGAGAAAGGTTATGTTGGTGTGCGGGGTTTTACTAGAGAATATGAGCACCATTAAATAATTCAAGTTCAGAAAACGAATCAGAGCTTAATCTCTATAATAGAGAAAACATACATGAATGTACCACACATTTTGTAGTTTATGGGAGAAAACCACCACCTTTGGTGAGATTTCCACTAGGAAAGACACGGGCGGAAGCAGTGGCAATGGAGTTGATAAAATGGGATGAAGCCCTATGACAATTAAACTTTTATATTATTTTATGTGGTTAAAACTTGAGAGAAGGGAAAAAAGGATGGTATGAGATAATGCTCACAGGTCGGAGCAGCTTCCAAGTCTCAGCAAATAATGTAATTAAGCCATCATCACCCTAATTTAGATGAATCCATTTTGCTACACTCAGAATGCAAATAATGTAATTAAGCCATCATCACCCCAATTTAGATTAATCCATTTTGCTACACTCAGACTGCAAATAATAGTAAGAATATATAGAAAGAGTAAGTCACGTGAAACTTAAGATTAAGAATTTCTCTCTGCCTGAAGCTTAGTAATTAAAACTGGAGTAAATACTTAGTGAACAGAAAGGCAATTGAGGTCATGTTTAAAAATGAAAACTACAATATATAGACAGTCCACTTGGAGATATCAACTATCAGGCAGAAGTCAAACACAAATATGGGCCAACAGTCCAGAAAAGCTGTATTATACATAATGGTTTCCAACAGTGGCCTTAGCTTCCTCAAGCTTGCAGCATACATGAAGGTGGAGGTGTTGTATTGTTGTTGTTGTGCAGTGAAGAAAATGGTCAACAGTGAAGGATGAAGCCTCAAACTATCTATTGTGTTGCTTCAGTAATAGCAACTACTACACTTTTAGTCCCACATCGATTGGTAATAAAACAAAATTAGTGTTTATATACCAATCAAACCTATAGATTTATGAATTAAAACTAAGGCGAGAGTAAGTAAGAGACTATTGAAACCCAAATGGGCCTATGCCCAAATGTAATATTTTGTTAATTTAAAAAAGTAATTTCTGAAAAATATTAATAAAAATAATTTAAGAATTTAAGAAAACGTAAAAAAAAAAAATTAATATAAGAAACTAAAAAATTAAATTAAAAAAATTAATAAATTCCATGTGGCTCTTAAAAATTAAATCAAAGATAAAATAAAAATCCAGCTGGACTGTCAAGTTACTCAAAATTGGAATCTAAGTTGAAATAGTACATTCAAAGGCTGTAATGAGGGAATATGAATATTACGAGGTTTGTTTTACAAAAAAAACTTTACCAGGGGCTCAAATCAAATTTCGCTATCATTACATGGGGGTTTGTATATTTAACCCCATATAAAAACTTTCCCAAAAAATGAATCATTTGAGAGTTATGGGATCATGAAGTTTCCAACAAAAGACTTAGAAATTTTCTAAGTGTTTTAACCTAGATTTTGTCCAACTTTATGGCCAATTTTCACCAAGATGCAAAATGATTTTGAAGAAACTTCTAACAAGTGGATTGAAGTATGTAGCAAAGACTCTCCAAAGAGACCATTAGTATGAAATTTCAACACTTGAGCTAAGAGTTGTGAATTTGTCAATAGGGCACCATGGCACTTGAATTTCAAGTCATTTCATGAAGAACAAAGTTTGAATCTTGATTTAAATCTGCAAGATGCTTGCTTGCAGACCATGTAACTTGTTTTAAACACCATATTCAGTTGATTTCACTTGCTTTTGAGCCATTACCCAAGTGTTTCAAGCATTGTCCAAGATTTCATTCCATTTCAAGACTAAAGACAAGACTTCCATTTTGAAAAAGAGGCTTTAATCACCAAGTCAACTTGTCTTGAACCTCTCCCATTTTTCTTCTGCACCAAAAGTGAATTAAAACCAACAAACAACCTCCTATTATGCTGAAGAGGCACCCTAATGTCTTGATTAAAGTTTGCAAGTACCATTGAAACCACAATTTTCTCATTTATTCACCAACAAGCAAAGTGACATAACTTTCACATGTGAAATTCAAATTTTGTTATTCCTTCACCCACAAACCACATTTCTTGCCTATAAATAGAGGGTCTTGCCCTTGAAACCAAACACACCATAATTCTCCAAGTCACCCCCACTTGAGATTCTCATTTTTTGGTCATTTGCATTTTGAGTCATTTTGAGTTCTAAAGTTTCTGAGTGTCAAACAACCATCCAAATAGCTTCTAAACATCATTTATAAGTTGTTCATCACAATCACCACCCTCAAAAACACCCCAAACCAGAAATCACCATTAAATCTCCATTTTCAAGTGATCTTAAACCTTAACCATCAAATATCCATTTGGCTTAAAAATTGTCCAAACTACCAATCCAAATACCTTATATATATATATATATATATATATATATATATATATATATATATATATATATATATATATATATATATATATATATATATAGAAGCTATCTAGTCCGTCAAACAACTTTTGTAACACCTGGAATCAAGCTTCCCATTTCACATTTTTCTGTTTTGCAGGGGCTATCGGGTTAACATTTCCAAGAGCTTTCAATCCATTCCAAGTGTTTAGTTAGCTTCCATAAGGTGCGGGGGAGCTGTTCAAATCATTACAACATCTCTGTAACACCTCCATTGTAGGTTTCAATTCTCAATTCAGAGGTAGCAAGCTCAAACCTAAACACTCTCATTTGTGCATCATTTTGAACAAAACTTGATATCATTCTGTTCAGCATAATGTAAGGAATAAAAGCCCCAAGGTTTTAGGGATTGATTGTACATATTCATCATTTAATTTTAGTTTGAAATTTTAGGGTTCATAGCTGTTTTCCATAAATTCTAGAGTTACAGGTTGAATTAATTTACAAATGACACATGGTTAAACTCGTGATTGCGTGATGAACATGTTTGCTTTTTACATTTTTTGAAATGGTTGAGTAACAAGGAAGTTTGATTTTCACCATTGATGTTGTTGTTGTTGTGTGTTCCACGAAGAAGATGAAGTGGGAATTTCTTTTTTTTTTCAAACTTGTTTTATCTTTTTTTTTTATTGCAAGGTGTTTAGTTAATGACTAATTGATTTGACTCAGTTGGCTAGCACGTGTATTATAAGGTGTTTATGTTCTAGGGGCGTGGATTCGATCCTACTACAGTCCACCAAATCGACAAATCGCCGAATCCTCTGGTACCTGATCCCTTGCTTGATCTCATCACGAAGACCACTCTCAAACTTGATGCACTTTGAGAATTCACTCGCCTCGTCATTGTTGTAGTGAACGTAGTACTTCGCCAACTCGACAAATTTCGAAGCATACTCTGGTACAGTCATATTACCCTGAGTCAGCTCTAAAAATTCAATCTCTTTCCTGCCTCGAACGTCTTCAGGAAAATACCTCCTCAGAAACTCTCTCTTGAACACAGCCCAGGAAACAGCTACACCATCAGCATCCAATTCAGCCCTGGTAGCCATCCACCAGTCATCAGCTTCTTCGGACAACATATGAGTACCATACCTCACTTTCAGGTTCTCAGCACAATCGATGACTCTGAAAATCCTCTCGATCTCCTTAAGCCATTTCTGAGCACCTTCAGGATCATGTGTGCCCTTGAACAACGGAGGATTGTTCCGCTGAAAACTGTTCAGCTGCCTGTCAGCACCAATAACAGCTCCATTGACATTCCCTCCCAGTACACCAGCAATCATGCCCAGAGCCTCAGCAATTGCATCGTCGTTTCTTCCTCCTCTTCCAGCCATTGTTCTGCTAAATATAAAACAATATTCATTAGAACAAGATGTATCGATAGTGTCAACCTTACACTATTCGCATACGAGGGATTAACTGACACTAAGACTCTGACTCAAACAACCGACTATGCTCTGATACCACTATTGTAACACCCTTCTAAACCCCGCGGCAATTTTAATAATTAATCAGAGTAAAAACATATGCACAAGGGTGCCACAATTATTTAAAATAAAAAAATCAACTAAGGTCAAAGTCATGCTTCATTAGGAAACGGTTCACCAAAACATAATCATGTTTATCACAGCGGAATACTAAACATCATCAAATACAACCAAATGGAATCATATTTCAACATCAAATAAAATGGATAAGTTCATAAAAACTTCTACAACTATCGTTCCCCAGTGTTACAGATCAGAGCATGACCGACACGACCCAACATAAACGGATAAACTCTATGAGTCATCCTCACCAAGCACTAATGCCGCTACTCCTCAATCTGAAAATGACAACATGTAAGGGTGAGTCTCATTCTCAAGTAGTAAATATTATGCAATTCATAAGCAACAAGCATCATAATATACCGTTCACCCAATTATACATATTCAGATTCACATCCATTATTAATTCACACAATAATAGATTACAACACATACTACAGAAATCCATACAATCATATTATGACAAAATGCATATGACACAACTGACACTATGCATGTGGTACCAATAAACCGTGGAATCAATCCACCTAACCGATCTACGCCTCATCGAGATACGGCCCACCGACACAATTTCCACACAATGGGAAATATGTCCACCAACGATCCAAACCTCACCGGGATCCAACATCAATGCACATGAATGAATGAAACACATATAACATACTTAAAACACACTAAATCACGATGAGCAACTCATCTCAACACCACATCACCGAATAAGTATGTACATGTTTTCAACATCATTCAAATAGTCATGCATCCATTACAATCATAATAACAAATCACACCAATTCATCATCACATCAAACACATTGTCACACCTATCTCATATGCACACAATGTTCAATTCTTATCAAGTAATTAAATCGAGTTTTAAAGAAATAAGGTCGGATAATACCAATATTCATCGTTCCTCACATAAAACATTTAATTACTTGCACAACGCCCAAAACGGCACTAAGAAATGATACACGGATCAAAAGATACGTTATTTTGAAGTTTGGAAAAATTCACACACAGCAAGGTTCGCTCAGCGGAGCAAGGCAGAAGCGAAACCCTTCCAATCCCCGCTCAGCGGACCTCAAGCGACGTCAAACAGAAGCGAACTACGTTGGGACCTCCGCTCAGCGGACCCCCCTCCGCTCAGCGGACCTGCGATTTCAGCAAACCCCAAGTCTGCGACAGACCCCGCGATTTCACTCCCCTTTCACCCAAAAACGATTCCAGACATCACATACAGGCATATAATCATCATATATTCAATTACACACCACAAAAACATCATTTAACGCATTATTAACCAAATAGTTCACACAATCATCATCAATTCAATCCAAATTAGAACACCCTAACCTAACAATCCCAATGTCTAATTGAATCAAACCATACATCAATCTACCTATCACCTAAGATCACATAAGAGATACTAAAAGGAAGAGTCCCCCCTTACCTCAATGAATCTCTTGAATGCTCTCCTTCCGGTTTCACGTTCTTGCCTCTTTCTCTTCTCTTCTTTTCACGTGTTCTTCCCTTTCTCCCCAAATGGTTCCCTTTTTCTTATTTTATGAAAAATAAAATAAAATAAATTAACCACAACTTAGTAAAAGGCCTACCTAGTTAGCACCCCCCCTTTTACTATCACTACACCATAAGCCCAATATCTCATATTCCATCATTTTCCAATTAAATCCAATTTAAAATTCTAAAATTCCAATTATTTAATTTAAATCCAAATTAAATTAATAAACTGAAATTATGGGTGTTACAACTCTCCCCCACTAAAAGAGTTTTCGTCCTCGAAAACATACCTTAGACGAAAAGTTACGGGTAAGAGTCCTTCATCTGGCTCTCTAACTCCCGTGTAACATTTCCACTGGCTGGTCCTCCCCAAACCACTTTCACCGTTGCTATATCTTTACCTCGCAACTGCTTCACTTTACGATCTTCAATCCTCATAGGTAACATCTCTACAGTCAGATTATCTCGCACCTGTATATCATCTACCTGAATCTCATGAGACGGATCTGCAATGTATTTCCTCAACTGGGATACATGGAACACATCATGCAAATTAGCGAGTGCAGGCGGTAAAGCAATCTGATAAGCAACCTTCCCAATCTTCTTAGTAATCTGAAATGGACCAATGAAACGCGGAGTTAACTTCTTCGACCTCAAGGCTCTCCCAATACCAATCATCGGAGTAACTCGCACGAATACATGATCTCCTTCCTTAAATTCAATATCCTTCCTTCTCTTGTCATGGTAACTCTTCTGACGACTCTGAGAAGCTCTCATCTTTTCCTGAATCATCTTGATCTTTTCTATAGTTTGTTGCACAATCTCCGGTCCAACCACCGTGTTTTCTCCAGATTCGTACCAACACAAAGGTGTTCTACATCTCCTACCATACAATGCTTCAAACGGAGCCATACCAATACTCGAATGATAACTATTGTTGTAGGTAAACTCAACCAAAGGTAAATAACTATCCCAAGCACCACCTTTCTCTAATACACAAGCTCGTAGCAAATACTCTAACGATTGAATCGTCCTCTCCGTCTGACCATCTGTCTGCGGATGATAAGCAGAACTCAACCTCAACTTAGTACCCAAGGCTTCCTGCAATCCTGTCCAGAACTTAGAAGTAAATCTCGGATCTCTATCCGACACAATACTAGCCGGAACACCATGCAAACTCACTATCTTCTCAACATACAACTGAGCCAGCTTCTCCATCGGATAATCCATTCTTATTGGAATAAAGTGAGCAGATTTCGTCAACCGGTCTACAATAGCCCAGATAGAATCACAATTCCTGCTCGTTCTAGGTAAATCAAATACAAAGTCCATAGAAATTCCATCCCACTTCCAATCCGGAACAAACAACGGTTCCATCAATCTAGACGGTTTCTGATGCTCAATTTTCGTCTTCTGACAAATTAAGCAAGCATAAACAAACTCGGCAATTTCCTTCTTCATTCCAGGCCACCAAAATAATTTCTTCAAATCATGATACATCTTAGTAGCACCAGGATGAATGCTCAATCCACTCCGGTGTCCTTCTTCCAGAATACTCTTTCTGATCTCAGCAACATCGGGTACACACACTCGGTCTCCAAACCTTATGACACCATTCTCGTCAATTCGGAATTCACCTCCTCGACCTTGGTTAATCAATGTCAACTTATCTACCAAGCCAACGTCAGATTTCTGTCCGTTTCTAATTTCTTCAAGGATACTATTAGTCAACTTTAACATCCCCAACTTGACGCTATTAGAAGTACTTTCGCATACCAAACTCAAATCTCGGAATTGCTCAATTAAATCCAATTCTCGCACCATTAGCACAGACATATGCAAAGACTTCCTACTCAATGCATCAGCAACAACATTTGCTTTACCAGGATGGTAATTCAACCCGAAATCATAATCTTTCAGAAATTCTAACCATCTTCTCTGCCTCATATTGAGTTCTTTCTGATCAAAGAGATACTTCAGACTCTTATGATCGCTGAATACCTCAAATCGAGAACCATAGAGATAATGTCTCCACAACTTCAACACAAACACAACAGCCGCCAATTCCAAATCATGAGTTGGATAATTCTTTTCATGAATTTTCAACTGTCTTGAAGCATAGGCCACTACCTGCTTATCTTGCATCAAAACACCACCTAAACCCATCAGTGAAGCATCACAGTACACGTTAAAAGACTTCGCTGGATTAGGCAAAATTAAGATCGGAGCACTTGTCAATCTTTTCTTCAATTCTTGAAAACCCTTTTCACATTCTGAATCCCATACAAATACTTGTCCTTTTCTTGTTAACTTAGTCATTGGTAATGCCAACTTCGAAAATCCTTCAATGAACTTTCTATAGTAACCTGCCAGACCAAGAAAACTACGAATCTCTGAAGCATTCTTCGGCGTCTCCCACTGAGATACTGCTTCTACCTTCATAGGATCCACTGCGATACCGTTCTTCGAAATTACATGGCCAAGAAAACTTACTTCCTTCAACCAGAATTCACATTTAGACAATTTCGCATACAACTTCTTCTCTTTCAATAACTCCAATACCACTCTTAGATGCTCTGCATGTTCTTCATCACTCTTCGAGTAAATTAGAATATCGTCAATGAACACTACCACGAACTTGTCAAGATACGGGTGAAATATCCTGTTCATATACTCCATGAAAACACCAGGTGCATTAGTAACACCAAATGGCATAACAGAATATTCATAATGTCCATACCTCGTTCGGAATGCCGTCTTCTGAATATCTTCCGCCTTCACACGAATTTGATGATATCCAGACCTCAAATCAACCTTGCTAAATACACAAGCTCCAACCAACTGGTCCATCAAATCATCAATCCTCGGCAAAGGATATCGATTCTTGATTGTCACTTTGTTCAGTTGTCTATAATCAACACACAGCCTCATTGAACCTTCTTTCTTCTTAACTAATAGTACCGGCGCACCCCATGGTGACACACTAGGACGAATAAACTTCTTTTCCAACAATTCCTCTAACTGTTTCTTCAGTTCAGCCAATTCCGATGCCGACATGCGATACGGTGCCATCGACACAGGACTAGTTCCAGGAATCAATTCTATAGCAAACTCCACTTCTCTCTCAGGTGGCAACTCACTAACATCTTCTGGAAACACTTCCGGATACTCCTTCACTACTCGTAGCTCACCAGTGTTATCTCCCCCTTTTACTTCCATTGAAGAGCACAACATAAATACCACCGCTCCATCATTGATGGCCAAATTCATCTGTTTGACTGACATAGTCAAATCTTCAACACTAACCTCTTCAGGAAAGATAACCGTCTTCGTAAAACAATTGATATGAACTCGATTAAATTGCAACCAGTTCATTCCCAATATAACGTCAAGTCCTTCAAGAGGAAGGCACACTAAGTCCATTCCAAACTTCCTACCAAATATGTCAACAGGACAGTTCAAACAAGCAGAAGAAGTAGTTACTGAACCCGACGCAGGAGTGTCAATAACCATACTTCCATGAATAACAGATATTTCTAATCCCAATCGTTTAGCACAATCCAATGAAATGAACGAATGAGTCGCTCCAGTATCTATAATAGCAACTAAAGGTGTGTCATGGATAAAACACGTACCTTTAATCAGACGATCTTCCGGAGTAGTCTCTGACCCAGACAAAGCGAAGACTTTTCCACCAACCTGATCCTTCTTCGGCTTAGTGCAATGTGGACTGATGTGACCCTCTTCGCCGCAATTATAGCAAGTCACACTCTTCATCCTACAATCTGAAGCAATATGGCCCGCCTTACCACACTTGAAGCATTTCTTCTCTCCACTCTTGCACTCATTCCTTCTATGCCCAGTCTCACCACAGTTGTAGCACCTAACGGGAGCACCAGAATCTCCCCCACTAGGCCTCTTCCAATCTCCAGTTCTAGGATTCCCTCTACCATATGGCTTACCTCTATCCATAGGTTTCTTACCTTTCTTGTCAACCAACTCGCGAGAGTGAGATGACTTCAGCTTAAGGTTATCCTCTTCGAAGATCCTACTACAGTCCACCAAATCGACAAATCGCCGAATCCTCTGGTACCTGATCCCTTGCTTGATCTCATCACGAAGACCACTCTCAAACTTGATGCACTTTGAGAATTCACTCGCCTCGTCATTGTTGTAGTGAACGTAGTACTTCGCCAACTCGACAAATTTCGAAGCATACTCTGGTACAGTCATATTACCCTGAGTCAGCTCTAAAAATTCAATCTCTTTCCTGCCTCGAACGTCTTCAGGAAAATACCTCCTCAGAAACTCTCTCTTGAACACAGCCCAGGAAACAGCTACACCATCAGCATCCAATTCAGCCCTGGTAGCCATCCACCAGTCATCAGCTTCTTCGGACAACATATGAGTACCATACCTCACTTTCAGGTTCTCAGCACAATCGATGACTCTGAAAATCCTCTCGATCTCCTTAAGCCATTTCTGAGCACCTTCAGGATCATGTGTGCCCTTGAACAACGGAGGATTGTTCCGCTGAAAACTGTTCAGCTGCCTGTCAGCACCAATAACAGCTCCATTGACATTCCCTCCCAGTACACCAGCAATCATGCCCAGAGCCTCAGCAATTGCATCGTCGTTTCTTCCTCCTCTTCCAGCCATTGTTCTGCTAAATATAAAACAATATTCATTAGAACAAGATGTATCGATAGTGTCAACCTTACACTATTCGCATACGAGGGATTAACTGACACTAAGACTCTGACTCAAACAACCGACTATGCTCTGATACCACTATTGTAACACCCTTCTAAACCCCGCGGCAATTTTAATAATTAATCAGAGTAAAAACATATGCACAAGGGTGCCACAATTATTTAAAATAAAAAAATCAACTAAGGTCAAAGTCATGCTTCATTAGGAAACGGTTCACCAAAACATAATCATGTTTATCACAGCGGAATACTAAACATCATCAAATACAACCAAATGGAATCATATTTCAACATCAAATAAAATGGATAAGTTCATAAAAACTTCTACAACTATCGTTCCCCAGTGTTACAGATCAGAGCATGACCGACACGACCCAACATAAACGGATAAACTCTATGAGTCATCCTCACCAAGCACTAATGCCGCTACTCCTCAATCTGAAAATGACAACATGTAAGGGTGAGTCTCATTCTCAATTAGTAAATATTATGCAATTCATAAGCAACAAGCATCATAATATACCGTTCACCCAATTATACATATTCAGATTCACATCCATTATTAATTCACACAATAATAGATTACAACACATACTACAGAAATCCATACAATCATATTATGACAAAATGCATATGACACAACTGACACTATGCATGTGGTACCAATAAACCGTGGAATCAATCCACCTAACCGATCTACGCCTCATCGAGATACGGCCCACCGACACAATTTCCACACAATGGGAAATATGTCCACCAACGATCCAAACCTCACCGGGATCCAACATCAATGCACATGAATGAATGAAACACATATAACATACTTAAAACACACTAAATCACGATGAGCAACTCATCTCAACACCACATCACCGAATAAGTATTTACATGTTTTCAACATCATTCAAATAGTCATGCATCCATTACAATCATAATAACAAATCACACCAATTCATCATCACATCAAACACATTGTTACACCTATCTCATATGCACACAATGTTCAATTCTTATCAAGTAATTAAATCGAGTTTTAAAGAAATAAGGTCGGATAATACCAATATTCATCGTTCCTCATATAAAACATTTAATTACTTGCACAACGCCCAAAACGGCACTAAGAAATGATACACGGATCAAAAGATACGTTATTTTGAAGTTTGGAAAAATTCACACACAGCAAGGTTCGCTCAGCGGAGCAAGGCAGAAGCGAAACCCTTCCAACCCCCGCTCAGCGGACCTCAAGCGACGTCAAACAGAAGCGAACTACGTTGGGACCTCCGCTCAGCAGACCCCCCTCCGCTCAGCGGACCTGCGATTTCAGCAAACCCCAAGTCTGCGACAGACCCTGCGATTTCACTCCCCTTTCACCCAAAAACGATTCCAGACATCACATACAGACATATAATCATCATATATTCAATTACACACCACAAAAACATCATTTAACGCATTATAAACCAAATAGTTCACACAATCATCATCAATTCAATCCAAATTAGAACACCCTAACTTAACAATCCTAATGTCTAATTGAATCAAACCATACATCAATCTACCTATCACCTAAGATCACATAAGAGATACTAAAAGGAAGAGTCCCCCCTTACCTCGATGAATCTCTTGAATGCTCTCCTTCCGGTTTCACGTTCTTGTCTCTTTCTCTTCTCTTCTTTTCACGTGTTCTTCCCTTTCTCCCCAAATGGTTCCCTTTTTCTTATTTTATGAAAAATAAAATAAAATAAATTAACCACAACTTAGTAAAAGGCCTAACTAGTTAGCACCCCCCTTTTACTATCACCACACCTTAAGCCCAATATCTCATATTCCATCATTTTCCAATTAAATCCAATTTAAAATTCTAAAATTCCAATTATTTAATTTAAATCCAAATTAAATTAATAAACTGAAATTATGGGTGTTACAGAGGGCATGGGTTCAAGTCCTATAGAGACCAAAACCTATATTTTTACCACTTGTTTTATTCACATTTTTATTTAACTTTGATAAATCATTAAAAATAGCAAAAATATTTATTTTGATGTAATTTTTTGCTCACTCTTTATTTATCTTATATATTTTATGAATATGATTTAGAAATCCAAAAATATTATTTATTTTATCATTTAAAAATTAAAACAAAAACAAGTTTTTTATGTGTTAAAAAAACCAAAAAAATCATTTCTCTTTGTTATTTTCTCCAAGTAAACTCCTGTTATTTTTGTGTGAATTTATTTAGGGCTAGGTTGAAGTCTCTTTGATGTTACCATGTACCCTAAGACCTACTCTCCTTTAGGGTATGGTACTTTAATCATTTTAAAATCAATTAGATTTAGGTATGGTTCTAAAATCCTAATCTTAAAAAACCTAATTTGATTCTTTGATATAGCTTGCTGCTTTGATCTCTTTTTTGTCTTTGTACATACACTTGTTGATTTTTATCCTTGTACTCTTGTACATTATTCATAGTATTATCATTATACTTTGTTTTCTAATCACATGCATGATATATTTATCCATCTATCATCCATCATATTCATTCATACATGAAATGACCCAAAAGTGCAAACATCCTTTTACTTATTAAGTTTACATTGATCTCTTTGTTATATTCACTTATTTACTTTTGTGACACATGTTATCACACACCCATACACACACACACACACACACTTGAGGTTTCCCTGATTGATTGCTTAAGTTGTTGTTGAAATATCCAAAAGAATGAGAATTATATTGACTAAAATTGTCAATACACTCAATCTCTCTTCCAGTCTCTTTTACTTTGTGCTTAGTATTGTTAAAGTTTTGCACTCCACTTGTTTTAAAAATGGTTTTGTATTGTTAAAGCTCAACCTTTTTAAATCAACCTTTGGTTTTGTATTGTTAAATCTCAACCAACTTCTTTTAAACCCTAGCCTTGTATTGTTAAAGCTTGGCTCTTTTAATAAGAACTTGTTAAGTATTGTTAAAGCTTAACATTTTAAAAAATCGTTGAGTATTGTTATAGCTCTAACACCCAAAAAGATTTTGCCACTTGACTCTTTTATTTTCCTTTTAAGAGAAACTACAAAAGCTCTGACTTCCCAATTCCACTTAGGGGCATGTAGGTCTAAAATACGATATCTTATCGAGCTCACATTTACAACCCTCTTTTCTCATCCTACCACTCTATTTAAACAAAAATACACAAAGGAATTTTATAACAATAATAATAATAGAGAAAAGCTAACATGTGCCCTAGGGGCACAAGTTAATGAGATATTTATAGAATTTTTTTTTTGAAACGCGTGCATTCAATGTATCGAAATTTTAAATTTGACTTTATTACATTTAATTACATTTAACTTTTTCTAATTATAGTATCCTTAACATGTGCCCTTAGGGCACATGTTAGCATGACCCATAATAATAATAATAATAATAATAATAATAATAATAATAATAATAATAATAATAATAATAATAATAATAATAATAATAATAATATTTTCAAAGAGGTTCCTATGGAGTACCATAAATGTGAGGGGTGCTTAAAACCTTCCCCTTGCATAACAAACCCCCTTACCCAAATCTGTTTATTTTATTAGTTTTGATTTTAAAAACTTTTGTGGATTTTATTCTCTCTTTCTCCCATTTCCTTTGAAAACAATAAAGCACGGTGGCGACTCTATTTTAGAACATATGAGCTAAGTCAATTCAATGACTTTAGTCTCACAAATTTCACCGCTGCAGTATGTGACTTTGTGTTGAATACCGACAGTTGATTAAAGTTACGATTAAGAACAAGTATTCACTTTCGAGAATAGATGATTTGATGGACTAATTAGTAGGTGCACGGGTATTCAGCAGGATCGACCTGAGATCGAGTTACCATCAAATTAGAGTAAAAGATGAAGACATTCAGAATACAACTTTTAGGACGCACTATGAACATTATGAGTATTCAGTGATGCCTTTCGGTGTTACTAACGCGTCGGGAATATTGATGGAGTATATGAATCGTATATTTCGTCCTAATTTAGATCGGTTCGTAGTAGTGTTTATTGATGATATTCTAATATATTCCAAGTCAGAAGAAGAGCATGTTGAGCATTTGTGAATAGATTGTAAGTGTTGAAGGAGAAGAAACTTTACGCGAAGTTGTCAAAGTGTGAATCCTGGCTAGAAAATGTTAGTTTTCTTTGTAATGTTATTTCAGGTGATGGTATTGTTGTAGATCCATCTAAAGTGGATGCAGTGTTGCAGTGGGAAGCTCCGAAGACGGTCACAGAGATTAGAAGTTTTATAATCTTGGCTGGTTATTACAAAAGGTTCATTGATGATTTTTCTAAGTTAGCACTCCCACTAACTCAGTTGACTTGTAAAAGCCGAAGATTTGCGTGGGATGTTCAGTGTGTATCTATGGAATCAATGAGCACAATTGAAATTTCGCCACATGCTAAATTACAATTTCACTACATCTGTAAATAATTTGTTCAAGTATTCTCTAAACTTCTTTTTAATGCAAAAGCCTCTTCTTTTATATATATATATATATATATATATATAGAGAGAGAGAGAGAGAGAGAGAGAGAGAGAGGGAGCATATCAAGTAAGAGCATTTTATAATAAGAGATGAGAGGAATAAATATCAACCATTGGATTCATCAAGAGAGAGAAATTAATAACCACATTAATGCATTAACCTTCTCTTTCTTGATGAATCCAATGGTTATTATGAGAAATGAGAACAATGAATCACGACCATTAAATTTTGATTTTGTTGATTTTAATGGGTTGGATTGGTTTCTCTTTCTATGTTGATTTAAAATAAATATTAAGATCATAGAAAGAGAAACCAATCCAGTCCATTAAAATCAACAAAATCAAAATTTAATGGTCGTGATTCATTGTTCTCATTTCTCATTATAACCAAGTGTTCTCACTTGAGTCGTCCCATATATATATATATATATATATATATATATATATATATATATATATATATATATATATATATATATATATATATATATATATATATATATATATATATATATATATATATATATATATATATATATATATATATATATATATATATATATATATATATGACATATCATATGAGAATGACAATTTTTATGTGACAATATGAGAATGAATTTGAACAATTAAATTTTAAAATAAATGGTGAATATTATGTTTCAATTTTTTTCTCTCTCCTTCATAATTATTTTAATAATCGAGGAGAGAGAAAAAAAGATTGACACATAATCTCCATAATTTATTTTAAAATCTAATGATTCATATTCATTCTCATGTTCTCACATAAATATGTTATTCTCATATGATACGTCCTCATGTATATATAATATTTTAATTTTAAAATTTAACATTATTTTTTATATTCATACTTTGATTTATAATATTTTCAAATAATTTGTTTATCTTGTTTCTTTTACTAGTATTCATTAAATTATTTCCTGAAAATTATTATTTTACACCATTTTATTCTTGTTAAATTCACCATTATTTAGTAAAATATTATTTTTTTGACTGAAGGTTTTCTACTTTTAATATAATAAAGTACAATACATATGAAATTCTTTCAATATCCCTCTAATCTTTCAATTTGAGGGTGATAATCGGGGACACAACAGTAATTGCATAAACCTTAATTAATTTAATTAGAAATATGTATCCCATAATCATTGCATTACTTTTCAATTGTCCAAATCCTCTTCCATAATTAATATTTCTGTCATGCTTTCGTAGAGAATTGTGCAACGCTGCATGGAATAGAGCAAAACCATTTGCACGCTTTTTCTCTTTGGTTGCTCAAGAAAATTTCACTTCTTCTATCATCCTTCTATATATATTATGGCTATTGATCTCAAGCCCCAAACCCTAAATTTGGCTTATCTTCCTCTTCTGTTTCCGCCCATCAATATTAGGTTTTTCTTTTTCACGTATATTCTGCGATACAGCTTCTTCCATGCCACAGTGTTAGTTGTTTTTCTAAACGACTGTTGTTCTAATCTGTCTATTTTTCCATTTCTGCAGAAGATGAGTCGTAAATTTGACTGCATAAAAGACATCAGCGACAAGAAGGAAACATGGAGATTGGCTGTTCGAATTATTGATATATGGAGCGTTGTTAACAGTAAGGGTGCTGAGCATCTGGAGATGGTTATCATGGATGCTGCGGTATAAGTATTGCATTTTCGTTTAATGTTCCATTTTTCATTATTAGCAATGCAATGTCTGTGATTAACCATATTTTACAATACATATGTTTTTAGGGTGATCGAATTCAAGTTTTGATTCGGGCTGATCATACAGATAAGTGGAAACCAAGAATTCAAGAGAATATGACTTGCATAATCAACAACGGGACTGTATTTGATAACGATTTTCAGTGGAAGCTGTGTGACCATTCAAAGAAATTCGTGTTCCTTGGTGGTACGACCATGAAACACATGGATGTACAAAATATTCCTCCTCTGAAGTATTATTTCAAAGAGTTTTGCGAAATCAATGCAGGCAAATGTCATCTTAACAGACTTGAAGGTAGAAAAAAACATTAAGCACCCTTTTCTTCTTATATTCATCCATTTACTTATAACATTTGCCATATTTGATCTCTTTTGCAGATATTATAGGCGTTGTACATGAGATAAACAATATGCAATCAAACACTCCAGGAAAGAAGACATTTGTGGCCCTCAGTCTCAAAGATTTGAGGTACATTTGTTACCCTTAATCCTCTTGAAGTATTTATTTTTCGATTATTATGATTCAAAGTAGATTTTTCTTAACGCAATTTTTGGTTTAACATCTCAGCGGTGACATCATTATCTGCACCTTATGGGAGAGCTATGGTATTAAGTTTTTGGAATATTATAATGACCCAACTAACACGGGTGCTATTGTCATCATACTAACCCATGCAATGATCAAGGATTCTCAGGGTTTGCTTTTATTTTAATTTTTTGAAAATTATACCCCGTACCCCTACATTTATCCCAATACCTCTATAATTTTAAAAAAATCTCAATTTTGTCCTTATTAAATTTTTAACTTTTCTTTTTTATTTTTTTTCAATTTTACTGAACCGGATATCCCAGGGGTGGGTGTTCCGGTTCTTTTTTTTTCAATTTTACTGAACCGGATATCCCAGGGGTGGGTGTTCCGGTTCTTTTTTTTTTTTCAATTTTACTGAACCGGATATCCCAGAATTGGGTGCTCCGGCTCTTTTTTTTCAATTTCTCTACATGTTCTGTTTATGTATGTAATCAAGATAAGGTCCTTCAATTTCTCTACATGTTTTGTATCCTAATGCATCAGCTTCATTCAAAGCAATGGCTTGTCTATCGTAGAAAACAATGTGTGGCTCGTTCAATTTCTTTGGTTTCCACCATCTTTGTCTTCGTTCTCATTCTTTTGGCCACTGGTTAATTTTTCGTAACACTTACATCATATAACATAATCCATAATATTCATTTATTTTGATATATCTTTAGTTATAGTATGATTTTATAAAAGTGTTGTTAATTGTTTTTTTGTGATATGGTATAATAGGGCCAAGTATGGTGGCAGAGGCAAAAGATTGTCAATCTAAAAGTCACAAGTTCAAAGGAAAATGTTTGAGTGACACCAACTGTGCTTCTGTGTGCAAAACAGAACGTGTAGAGAAATTGAAAAAAAAAAGAACCGGAACACCCAATTCTGGGATATCCGGTTCAGTAAAATTGAAAAAAAAAAGAACCGGAACACCCACTCCTGGGATATCCGGTTCAGTAAAATTGAAAAAAAAAAAGGAACCGGAACACCCACCCCTGGGATATCCGGTTCAGTAAAATTGAAAAAAAAATAAAAAAGAAAAGTTAAAAATTTAATAAGGACAAAATTGGGATTTTTTTAAAATTGTAGGGGTATTGGGATAAATGTAGGGGTACGGGGTATAATTTTCTAATTTTTTTCTGCTGTTGCCTTATCACATTTTTACAACAACTAGTAAAGGACCCGTGCGCCCGCACGGGTCACGTAAAGTCGATATAAACAATAAATAAATATATAACGATGGTTAATAAATATATATATATATATAAAAGATACACAAATTAAAAATAAAAAACAATTGAAATTATAATTGTCAAATAAATATTAATTTAATCTAGTTAGAAATATATAGTTTAGTAGAAAAAATAAATAAAATAATTAAGTAGTCATCTACCCGTGCGTTCGCACACATTATACAATATAGCTATAATCTATCGTGAGTAGTCATCTACCCGTGCGTTCGCACGTATTGCACAATATTATAAATAATAAATAAATATAATATATGTGATTATATTTATTTGATTTGGTAACAGGTACCAAACTTTTTTGTCCAAATTTTGTTTATTGTCACTCATACCCCTATATTATTATAAGCATTTGAAATCTTTTTACTTATTTTAAATAAAAATTTCAATATATTTAATAGATTTATTTTTCCAAAATTATCAGTTATAGGTTAATATGTACATATAAAAAATAAAGGAAATAATTAAGTATTTATCTATCACAGTTGTAAATAAATATAATATAATGATGGTTAAAAATGTAAATAAAATATATACAAATTAAGTAGATTTGTCCCGTCGAAAAATGTATATTTGAGTAGAAAAATAAAGAAAATAATTAAGAAATCATTTACTTCAGTTCATACACAATGTTATTATAAGAGGTGTGTAGGTTTCCCAAGAAGTTGTGGAGGCAGGTCATAATGAATTTGGTTTTATCAATACGTTAATGAATTGTCTGCAATAAATAAAATTATTAAAATAGGATTTTTAGTAAAAGGTATAATAGGTTTTTTTAGTAAAACTTATAATAGGTAATCATGGTACTACCTCTTAATGATTACTTTGAAAATAAATATACTATCTTAAAATTTAAGAAATTTTATATTATAGGTTTGTTTATATATTTTACCTATAATATATTAGTTGACATAGTATATTTTTATTTGTAATTGAATTTGGGAAAAAAATAAAATTTACGTAATTGAAATGAATATTATAATTAAAAAAATTATTTAATATTATATTAAATAATTATTTCTCTTAATTTTTTTACAAATAAGATAGTTATTTTATAATAAAGAGTAAGTTTTTAAAGAATAAGATATTCAATACCAACTCTTTCCCGTTTTATAAAAAAAATTATATAAACAGTTGGCTTTTTCCCGTTTATAAAAATACTTATAATTTATTACCGTTTATAAAAAAAATTGTATCAACAGTAAATTATTTCTTGTTTATAAAAAAATTTGTATAAACAGTTGACATTAGTTATTAAATATTGTATAAAATTAATGTCATTTGTTGATATTGTATAGAGAGTTATTTGAATTCCACCGTTATAGGTTAATATGTACATATAAAAAATAAAGGAAATAATTAAGCATTTATCTATCACAGTTGTAAATAAATATAATATAATGATGGTTAAAAATGTAAATAAAATATATACACATTAAGTAGCTTTGTTCCGTCGAAAAATGTATATTTGAGTAGAAAAATAAAGAAAATAATTAAGAAATCATTTACCCGTGCGTTCACACGGTTCATACACAATGTTATTATAAGAGGTGTGTAGGTTTCCCAAGAAGTTGTGGAGGCAGGTCATAATGAATTTGGTTTTATCAATACGTTAATGAATTGTCTGCAATAAATAAAATTATTAAAATAGGCTTTTTAGTAAAAGGTATAATAGGTTTTTTTAGTAAAACTTATAATAGGTAATCATGGTACTACCTCTTAATGATTACTTTGAAAATAAATATACTATCTTAAAATTTAAGAAATTTTATATTATAGGCTTGTTTATATATTTTACCTATAATATATTAGTTGACATAGTATATTTTTATTTGTAATTGAATTTGGGAAAAAAATAAAATTTACGTAATTGAAATGAATATTATAATTAAAAAAATTATTTAATATTATATTAAATAATTATTTCTCTTAATTTTTTTACAAATAAGATAGTTATTTTATAATAAAGAGTAAGTTTTTAAAGAATAAGATATTCAATACCAACTCTTTCCCGTTGTATAAAAAAAATTATACAAACAGTTGGCTTTTTCCCGTTTATAAAAATACTTATAATTTATTACCGTTTATAAAAAAAATTGTATCAACAGTAAATTATTTCTTGTTTATAAAAAAATTTGTATAAAATTAATTTGAAAATAAATATACTATCTTAAATCAATCATGGTACTACTACTACCTCTTAATGATTACTTTGAAAATAAATATACTATCTTAAATTAGACTATTAATCATGACATAAATGTAATGATGGTTTTAGTTTTTGATTTTTTTTAACTTGTCGACATAATTATTTGCCCTGATCATATAAAAAAATGTTTAAGGCAGTAATAACGATGAAGCAAATTTAATTTTTTAAATTAAAATAGTAAATAATAATAGTATCAAAAGCATAAAAAAAATAAATATTGATTAAAAACAATTAAAGTTAACGAAATAAAATTAAATCAATATATTAAAACTTGAAATTAAATATTTAGAATATCGTAGTAATGATTATATTAGATAAAAAATATTAATCCATTATATTTTAAACATAAATTCAAAAATATTTTAATATTGATTTTCTTATTTTATTTTATAAAATTAAATGACTTTTTCAAGGACGGTGGTTAACATTGGTATTATTAGCCTCTTATTTTATTTCAAGGACGGTGATTTTCTTATTTTATTTTCTAGTTAATATTAATATTAATTTAATTATTATTAGCCTCTTAGTTAGTATTAATATTAATTTAATTAATGTTAGCATTTTAGTTAATTTTGGTATTAATTTAATTTGTATCAGTATTCTAATTAATATTAGTATTATTACTAAATAACTGTGTTTTTTTTCATCATCAGTATCATTATCAGGTGTTTATTATTAGTTATTGGGTTAATTAATATTAAGTGGGATTAAGACTAATGAAGCAGAGTGGGCCAGATTGTGTATGCATTCCGGATCAAGGTAGTGGGCCACGGATCCATTTTTGGGCCAAACGCTCCAGGAGTAGTGGACCGGGTCAAACCGACCCGGATCCTGTTCACTCTCCTTCAACCTTCGAAACCCTAACCCCCACCTCCATCAGCGGCGCCGCCCCACACAAATCCTAATCTGATCAAGATCCAAGCCCAAAGTTGAATCAACTCACAATCATAAAATACAATCAAATCAAATAACTGAAACGAAATCAGAATTTAACAAAATAAAAAAAATTTATTGAAAGATTCGAATCAATTACAAACAGATTGGAAATCAAATCATGAATCTAATCTAACCTAAACAATTTCTAACCCTAGACTATATAAACTAAGGACCTAAACTAAAGAAGAGGACGGAGGAATTAGAGAGAATTTTCTGGAAAATTTGAGGCGCCGCCGTGAATACGCACAACTTTCGATCTTCATCTTCATACCTGCAAATCACACACACAGAAAGAAATCAGAAGGAGAATGAGGAGCCAACACGATCCAATAATTCAAGAATATAAGGTAACTTCTAAATCGAACTTAGCTTAGGGTTGTTTGGTTGCATGTTGTTGTTTGTTGTCTGGGTTTTCAAAGGGGTAGGGTTCTTATTTGGGGTTAGGGTTCTTACTTTCTGGGTTAGGGTTCATCGTAGGGTTAGGGTTCATGTGGTTTTCTGGGTTCAGTTCAAAGTTGGATGAAGGTAGAAGATGAAGATCTTGAAGATCTTCATCTGGATGCAGCACTTTCTGGGTTGTTGGAGGGTGATTTACGGGGGTTCGCGGTTGGGGGGAGGTTGGAGATGAAGATTATCTTCATCTGGGTTTTAGGATGGTTTACGATGGAGTTTGGGGTGGTGTTACGGTGATTCACGGTGGGTGGAGGTGGTTCGGTGAGTTGAGAGGAAGATGAAGGAATATTGTTTGCAGCAGTGGGGAAGAGAAATTTTTTGGGAGAACCGAATGAGAGAGCGAAAGATTTTTTTACTTTTTGTTTTTTTGTTTTGTTGATTGTCCTTCTATATAATGAGAAGGAAGTGTTGGAAGTGATGAAATGCCAAAATAATTTGTTTTACGCGTGAAACAATATTTGGGGAAAACCAACGGTCCAATTATTAATATAAAAAATCTACAAATTAATTAAGTATTGCTGTATTCCATGCAGATTTGCACAACTATCTACAAAAGCATGACAATAATATTAATTATGGAAAAGAAATTGGACAATTGAAAAGTAATGCAATGATTAAGGAATAAATATTTTTAATTAAATTATTGAAGTATATGCAATTACCGTTGTGTCCCCGATTATCACCCTCAAATTGAAAGATTAGAGGGTTATTGAAAGGATTTCATATGTATTGTACTTTATTATATTAAAAGTAGATGTTGTAAACTTTTTTTTTTCTTCAATCAGTATCCAATGCATGGAGTGGTTCAAAGCTGCTAATCAACGAAGACATCCAGGAGATTTCTGAGTTTTTGTCAAAGTATTAACATTAGGCAGTCTTTTATTTCAATTAGTTTTTTCATTTTGATTCCAAATTATATCATGGATTTATTATAACATTCCCAGGTTACCTTATGGGAGAGCTATGGTATTTATGAGTTTTTGTCAAAGTATTAACATTAGGCAGTCTTTTATTTCAATTAGTTTTTTCATTTTGATTCCAAATTATATCATGGATTTATTATAACAATCCCAGGTTGCCTGCAAATGAACAATCCCAAAAGCCTTCGCAATCTGCCAAATCCATGTCTCTTTGGTCTGGTGGATCTCAGTTTACAACACTTGAAAAATTTGTTCATAAGGCAAAGTGCATTCCTTTGAGCCAATTCTGCAAAATCAAACAAGTATGACTCATTAATTCGTAAATGGTTTTTCAAGTTGTTAACAAGTATCTATATGTATTTGTAATGCTTTTATTTTTATTTTCAGGACATGTTATGTGTTACTGTTGGAACTACCACGAAATTTTATGTATCCAAGCATGGTTGGTTTTACTATGGATGCACAAAGTGCTCTGTGAAGGCTACTGATTTGAACAATCCATACCAGTGTGTGTGTGGCGAAAATGTTCACAAACCCATACCAAGGTTGTTTGTTGTAATTATTTCTATTTATGACCTTTTAATCCTTTTTGTCTAAGATCACTCAATTATACCTGTTTGTAATTATGTAATAGGTACAAAGTTGATATATATGTTTATGACGGTGAATCAAAGTTCCGGTTTGTATTTTGGGATGCCGACTGTGAGCAGATTATAGGACAATCTGCTGATAGCATGCATAAATCAATGTTAGAGGTTTGTTAATAATTTAGTTTCTTTGTAAAATAGTATAATATATGGTTTCTAACATTCTTTTTCAACTTTAGAATGGTGAAGATGATCCCATGGTTTATCCTGACGAGCTTGACATGTTGTTGGAGAAGAAAATGGCTTTGAGAGCTAAAGTACAACCAACATTTGGGCAAGCATCTGTTTGGAAGTTTTCTTATGATGAAGAATTTGTCAGTCAAATTGAAAAGGATTATATTGCTGATGAGGTTTTTCAGTTTATAGTAATCCGCTTGAATATCTTAAATTAACTGAAATCCAACTATATTAATAATATCCTATTGTCTAATACAGGCTCATAGTCTTCCTCCCATTCAAAATGCTGTTGCTGATCATGTTGATACTTCCATGGTATGTTATTTGTTAATTGCAATGCTTTCATGCAAAACATGTATTTTCTTACATATTTTAATAAATCTGTTTACTACATTCGAAGGAGTCCTTATCTGCATTTGGAGAAAATGATCCTGACAAGAGTTTGGCCAATACCCCATCAAAGAGTGTTTCTCATGGTGTTAATGCTGAAGAATCGGATTGTCAGCTTTTAGGACTTACACAATATTCAGGAACCAAGCCACCCAAAAAAGTGAAGATTGAACCAAATGCTTGAAGACTTCATCAACTTTTGTATTTTATGGATGCTATCACAAATCTGTTGGAACATATAATCCTATGGTTAATGTTTTTTGGTTGTTAAATTTATGGGATGTATTGTTTTATTTACTTTGTGGTACTGCATTTTCTACCAACAAAGCTTTCACTCTTGGACAACATGTAGTATTTGTATTCAAGCATTTTATTTAATTTCAATTTGAGATTCCCATGGAATTATTTTGTTCAATTTTAATCAATGTCTTATTCTGAATTTAGTGTTATGACATAATTGTGGGTTGTATTGATTCAAAATTATATCTTATTTTCTTTATCACTATTATACAAGATAGATGTTAGATATCTTTACATTTATGCCCAATCCAATTCTACTTTTACTTAATCATATTAGTTTACATAATATGATTCTAATATATGCTGCAGGTGAGAATCTATATATTTTATTTACAAAATCATAATAACTAAATTTTACAAGTTTAATTTGAACCATGTTTTGATCTTGCATATTCTGAATTTAGTGTTATGACATAATTGTGGGTTGTATTGATTCAAAATTATATCTTATTTTCTTTATCACTATTATACAAGATAGATGTTAGATATTTTTACATTTATGCCCAATCCAATTCTACTTTTACTTAATCATATTAGTTTACATAATATGATTCTAATATATGCTGCAGGTGAGAATCTATATATTTTATTTACAAAATCATAATAACTAAATTTTACAAGTTTAATTTGAACCATGTTTTGATCTTGCATATTTATTAAAATTTTAAATATTGTATGAATTACTAAATTATGATCCTATTAATATTTTCAAAAACAGCTCTGCACATCAACCAATATAACTTTTGCTATTCCATTATTTTTGAAACTGAACTTATAATAGTTTTTATTTATTCATGAAATATTTTCTAGAACTCCATTTTTTTACTCAAGCCACTTACTCACTCATTTCAGTTATGACATGCTTTGGAAACTACACAATGTAAGTTTGTTTCACACATAAACAATTATCATTGCTTTCTATCATGCCTTGGATGTTTAATGACACTTAACGTGTAATGCCAAGAATGATAATCATTACAATTTCAAAACTAAATTGTGTATGAGAGAGATTAATTTATGACTATGCTAAGCGTGCAGACTAAAGTAAATGACCAAACAAAGTCATCATTGCTAATATCAACTCCTACTGTAATTATTACATATCCACATAACTTAAACATACATATATTATGGCCTTATGTTCCCACCATATATTTGTCCGAAAATCTGTATAATCAAACCAAAAAACCAGAAATATGGATGATCTGAATCAAAAGGCTCTTGAAGATAAATGGTTTAGCAGTGTGTTAAGCAAAAAAAGATCAGCAGAAGCAAGACTTCATCGTAAACGTCAACTTCAATCCAAGAGAGCAAAGAAATTGAATGGACTGCAGAAGGAGAATGTAGGCAAGACTACCCCAATTAGTAGTCATGATAATGCTCATGCAAGAATTCCATTTTCTACCATCTCTCAGAATATTCCAAGTTCCAGCAATTCGGTTATAACAAATTTGCAGAAAACTCATGCTTCCTCAGTGATCAGTAATCTTGCAAATTCGTTGAATAAAAAACGTCCAAGAGTTGTTACAATGAGAAACATCAATATGAGAGGGACGAATTTAAATAATAGATTTGATAACGTTGTTGGTGAATGTGGTTCTACATCTTCAAAAAACTCTCCATTACATACTACTGAAATCAATGAACTTTTTGAAGATGACAACGAAGAGGATAATATGCATGATGATTCGTCAGAGAGTATGGTTTATTTATGGTAATGTACATTCTCAATTAATTTAAACACTTAACAAATTTCTAATTAATTTGCATGTATCAATTTCCATAGGTTGGAGTTCAGATGACAGCATGGTTATGGACGAAGATGAAGAAGATATGGACAATCAAGCTGTAATGGTCAATGCACTACCATCAGGTTTTGTAACAATAATGTAATAATTGTCAGTAAATTTATATTGTTAAACATCCTCTCATTTGTTAACTTAGCTGTGCATTCATTTAGGAGATTTTTACGACATAGGTGATCCAGTGTTTGAATGTCCAAAATGTGGTGCAAACATGTGGTATTTAGAAAGGAAGACCAAGTGTCGGCAAACATTAAGTCCTAAGTTCACAATGTGTTGCGGTGATGGTAAAGTTCAAATTCCTTTATTGAGAGAACCTCCACCGGTGTTACAGAAACTGCTGTTTGACCAAACAAACCCTGAATCAAAACTATTTCAACAACAAATACGTCTTTTCAACATGATGTTTGCATTTACGTCTCCGGGTGCTAAAATGGACAACCGTTTTAATAATGGTAGAGGTCCTCCGAATTACCGAATTCAAGGACAATCATGTCATCGTATAGGTAGCATGTTACCATTGCCAGGACAAAATCCCCGATTTGCACAACTCTATATATATGATACTGAACATGAAATACAACATAGAGTAAACGGATTCAAGTATGTTTATTTATTACTTCGTGTATAATAATATGCTCTTTTTTATGCGATATGGACCATATACCATTTTTGAGTTTTCATTCTTTGCAGGACAAAAGAAGGAATAGATCTTGACATAGTGAAAAAACTCTCTTCTATGTTATATCAACACAATGTTCATGCCCAGAGTTTTAAGATGGCAAGGGATATACTTTCCGAAGGCAATGTTTCTGACCTAAAGCTCCGTCTTATTTCCGAGCGACGCACCGATGGGAGAATTTATAATCAACCAACTGTTTCTGAAGTTGCTGCTCTAATTGTTGGTGATGTTGACACTGCTGAGAAAAGGGACATAATAATGCACAAACAGAGTGGACAACTTCAAAGAATAGATGAATATCATACATCATATTTGGGATTTCAATATCCATTGCTTTTCCCTTGTGGCGAAGATGGTTACAGGCCGAACATTAGACACCGTAATCAAGATTCCAACAATAGACGTAACTCAGAATCAATAACTGGAGTAGCCGACAATGAGGATGTTCCGTGGGAGCAAGAAACTAAAAGAAATAGGCTCACAATTAGAGAGTGGTTTGCATTTCGTATTCAAGCCAGAAAGAATGAGGCCCAAACAGTTCTCAGATCAAGAAGGTTATTTCAACAGTTCTTGGTTGATGGTTATACAATGATGGAATCTGAGAGACTTCGATGGTTAAGAAAAAATCAATCTAAACTTAGAGTTGGAAAGTATAACTATCTAGCAGATATCAGAACCAATGGACATACCGATGGTGCAAACACAGGGAAAAGAGTTGTCCTTCCATCGTCCTATGTTGGTAGTCGCAGATACATGGATCAACTTTACTTTGATGGAATGGGAATATGTAGTTATGTTGGATTTCCCGATCTATTCATAACGTTTACGTGTAATCCAAACTGGCCGGAATTGAAACGTGTACTTGCTTCTAATAATTTGACACCAGCAGATCGGCCGGACCTCATAACGAGAATATTTAAGATGAAATTCGATGAGTTACTGTCAGATTTGACTAAAAAAGGTTGTATGGGGAAAGTTCTTGCGTGTAAGTATTGATTCATTTCAAAACTGATCATACATTAATTTGATTCTTAACCATCATTATTCATACTTTTTTTTTCTGTTGTAGATATGTACACAATTGAGTTTCAGAAGAGAGGCCTTCCCCACGCTCATATTTTGATATTTCTACATCCATCCAGCAAATATCTAACACCTGTTGATATTGACCGTATTATATCTGCCGAAATTCCGAACAAGGACACCGACGAAGACTTATATAATTTGGTAAAAAGTCACATGATACACGGACCTTGCGGAAACGCAAACCGGTCTTTGCAATGTATGAAGGATGGTAAATGTTCCAAATACTTTCCTAAAGACTTTCGGGCTGAGACAGTTGTCGATCAAGATGGTTATCCGGTTTACAGAAGAAGGGACAACGATCACACTGTCATTAGGAATGGTATAGAGGTTGACAATAGATTTGTTGTTCCTTACAATGCAAAATTGTTGATGAAGTTCAGAACTCATATTAATATGGAATGGTGCAATCAAAGCACATCCATAAAATATTTGTTTAAATACATCAACAAAGGCTATGATCGAATAACAGCTGCAATTGTTATGAATGAAAATGGATGTCCTATTGAGCGTCAAGATATTGATGAAATCAAGCAGTATATTGACTGCAGGTATGTTTCTCCAAGCGAAGCATCCTGGAGGATTTATGGTTTCCCCATTCATGGAAGGAAACCAGCTGTCGAAAGATTACACTTCCATTGCGAAGGTCAACATTCAGTCTACTATACTGACATCAGCAATGTTTCCAATGTCCTTGAGAAACCAAGTGTAACTGAATCGATGTTTACGGCATGGTTTGAAGCTAATCAGAAATACACCGAAGCTCAACAGTTAACTTATAGCAATTTTGTTTCAAAGTTTGTATATGTCAAAAAGAAAAGAGAGTGGAAGCCCAGGCAGAAGGGTTACACAATTGGCAGGTTAATTTGGGTTCCTCCAACTACAGGAGAATTGTACTTTCTCAGAATGATGCTTACACATGTGAAGGGCCCTCGAAATTATTCAGAACTGAAAATAGTTAACAACGTCAAATACGATACTTTCCGTGATGCATGTTTTGCAATGGGCTTTATTGGGGATGATCGTGAATTTATAGCTGCTATTTCAGAGGCATTTCAGTGGGGTTCTGGCCACTATTTAAGATTGCTTTTTGTCCACATGTTGCTGTCAAGTAGCATTAACAGACCAAGGCATGTATGGAGCAAAACAAGGCATCTTCTATCTGATGGAATTCTTTACTCTCAACAGACTATTGCCAACAACAGAGGTAACATGTTAATGAATAAAAGAATTAGATGTCAACTTCATTAACTTCATTTTTTAAATAATTCTATTGCAAACTTCTGTTAAATAGGTTTGAGGTTATCAGAACAAGAAATATACAATCTGACATTGATTGAGATAGAAAAGCTACTACAACGTAACCGTAAGAGCCTGAGCGACTTTCCTGGGATGCCAAAACCACAAGGATATGTCCCCGAAGAATTTGGCAACAAGCTTATTTACGAAGAGCGGAACTACAATCCAGATGAACAACTTCAAGAATTTAACATGCTGTATCAGAATCTCACAGGTTTCTTCACTGTCTATTTGAAATTTGTTATAAATGTAAAACCAAATTAACAATAGCATAGCATAGTATATTATGATTGTTTAAGAATAATCTTCTAATTACCAACAGATGAACAAAGGGATGTATTTAAGCAAATCATGATGGCCGTGAATAACCAGAATGGAGGCGTGTTCTTTCTTTATGGTTACGGCGGTACAGGCAAAACCTATATGTGGAGAACACTAGCTTCTTATATAAGATCAAAGAAACAAATATGTCTGACAGTTGCTTCTTCTGGAATTGCCTCCCTATTACTTCCAGGTGGCCGGACGGCGCATTCTAAATTCAAAATTCCAATTCCCACGCTTGAATCTTCCACATGCGACATAAACAAAGGGAGCGATAGAGGTGATCTACTAAAACTATCAAAGTTGATAATCTGGGACGAGGCTCCAATGTGTCACAAGTTTTGTTTTGAGGCATTGGATAAAACTATGAAGGATATCATGGGTGGATCCAAAGCATCAAATAAAATATTTGGAGGTAAGGTAATAGTCTTTGGCGGTGATTTCAGGCAAATTCTTCCAGTTATTCCAAGAGGCAGCCGCTCGGATATAGTTCATGCTACAATAAATTCATCATACATATGGGATCACTGCAAGGTTTTGAAACTCACAAAGAATATGCGACTACAGCAGTCGGCAAAATCCACCAGTTCTGCAGAGTTAAGACATTTCTCAGATTGGATTTTAACTGTTGGAGATGGGAAGATATCAGAACCAAATGATGGTTACGCAGAGATCGACGTTCCTAAAGATCTGTTGATCTCTGATTTTGATGATCCCCTCAAGGCAATATTTGAAAACACCTATCCAAATTTTGCCGTTAACTACAATAATGTGGATTTTCTACAGTCAAGGGCAATATTAGCTGGAACCATAGAGACTGTTGATCAAATCAATCAGTATATTTTAGAATTTGTTCCCGGTAATCAACATTTTTTTATAATATTTCGTTGTGTATTTTATTTTTTCATGCCCAATGTTATTTACGAAAACAAATAACATTGTCAACCTGCAGGTCAAGAGAAAGAGTATTTAAGCTCGGATTCAGTTGATACAACAGACGGTGACGGCAATGAATCTTTTGATGTTTTAACTCCAGAATTTTTGAATGCCTTGCAAACTTCCGGTGTCCCCAATCATAAAATCAAATTGAAGATCGGTACACCAATAATGCTGCTCAGGAATATTGACCAAGCAGAAGGGCTTTGCAATGGAACACGTCTCATTGTTACCAAACTAGCCGATCATGTTATAGAAGCAAAAATTATTTCTGGAAAGAACATTGGTGGTATTGTATACATTGCACGAATGGATATAACTCCGACTCAATCACCATGGCCCTTCCGAATGACCAGAAGACAGTTTCCTATAATGGTATGCTACTGTTATACCCCAAAATTTGCCCACATATTTTTCAAGAAAACTCCAATCTGAAAATTAAGGGTCTCATATAATCATGGATTTTTATTTCAACAAATATCCTGACATATGAAATACTTAGTTTTTAGAATCTTTCTTATACAGTAATTTGGCTTGCAGTTGAATTTATTCTTACGCAAACACCAAATACTGTGTATTACTTCACACATGCTATTTATTTATTTACAGATAAATGGTACTGACACAATTGGTACAAAGTTAAATCTTTTTGCAGGCGCAGAATCAGGAAACTCAGACTGTACTGGTAACAAGTAGATTATTATTATCTTTTGTTTCCCACTAATTATTGTACTATATTCCATTATTTGCAAAAATCTTTTCAAATCTCTTTTTCAAAAATCAAATCTCTCCTTTTTCCAACACTATCATATACTTTCTTTCAAATCTTACTTCCACTCAAATTTTCCTTTTGTACGGAATCACATCATTCCCCAACGTCTCTTTCCTTCTTTCCATTCTATAAATACCTCTCATTTTCTTCCATAAAATCTCACATCAAATTCCAACTCATCTTTCAAATTCCTACCTCATATCTATTTTCTCTTCTTCCCTAACAAGAATGGCAAAGTGGATAGAGACACTGTTTCTTACAGTCATCACCATTGCTACGGTGATCATGACTTTCTTCTGCCTGCACAGTCCTGAAGAGTGTGGACCTGCAATGGTTATGCTCCCAATCATCTACATGTTATTATTCATAGCATGGGTCATTAATCGTCATTCTTAAAATTTGCCGTATTTCTTATTTCTTAAATGTACCGTTTATTCGTCGTACTGTTCAATATAGTATGTGATATTTGTACTGTCAGTATTAAATGTTGTACTATTTGTCATAATATTGCTTAATTACTAAGATAATATTTTGTGTGTTTTCTGCCAGTCAAATATTCCTATTTCTGTGCATTAAATGATTTTCAGGGTTATTATCGGTAATTTTGCCCGCATACCGTAAATATTAGTTATTTATTATGTCTGTGTTTTTCTAACAAGTCATGTAAATAAACTTTCATTTTTCACATAAAACATAAAACAAAAACAACAAAAAAGAAAATTAACTTTGACTGTTGATTTTTCACTCTAACTGCTGCTTCAATACCTGAACAGTCAGTTGACAGCCAAACTGCTGGCAGTACAATTCTCAGTGTTTTGTACCATCAATCAAATCAATCTTTCACAATTCAAATTTCCAAGATTTTTGTGTTAGAAGTCTTCTGAATATCACGCGATTAGCAGAAACTCAGCACTGCACAAAAATCAGGTACGCTTAACTGTCTCCTACACAAACAGTCCCTAATCAGGGTTTTTCTTGTTTTTACAGGGGCAACAAGTTTTTGAGAGCTCAAATGGATTTCATACACATCCATATATCTCAAAGTACCATCATACAAATTTTCAAACTTCAATTCACTCAGACGCACCGTCAGCAGCTCAAACAGTCAACAGACGACCCGTTTGACCAAAAAAGTCAACAGACAGTCAAAAATGAAATTTTTTGTCAAAGTCCATATTTTGTCAAAGGATTCATCATTTGATCATTGGATGATCATAATTCATCAAGGAAAGATCAAAAATCAACAAAACCCTAAGATTCAAAATTAGGGTTTTTTGCCTGAAAAGTCAACTCAACTTTGACTGATCATAACTCTCTCATCCTTCATCCAAAAAATTCAAACCAAAGCTTGTTTTGAAGGAAATTCAATTATCTTTCAAATGCCATTGATCCCATGGTCGTTGGATTCACCATTTGAAAAATATGATCAAAGACATTACAGGTCATTTTCAAAGTCAACAAAAAGACACTTTTTTCAAAAGGACACACAAGGAGCTTCAAAAATCATTTTGACATGAGACCAAAGACATTGGTTAGAGGACTCTTTGAGGTTTCTAAAAAGTGCAAGATCTCCTTCATATGACAAAAATTGAAGGATTTACACCTTGTTGAAGTTGGCTAAATTTTGGGAAAATGCATGAAACCAACATTGTTCAAAATTGCATTTTTTCCAAATGGGGCCAAGTTTTCAGCATTCAAACATCATTTCCATGATGATATGGGCCTCCCACGACCAAGACTAAGCCCACATCATTTTTTATCTATTTTTGGCATAATTTTATCTTACTTTAAGATTAAAATTAAAAAGAAAATGAAATGGATAAAGAATAGCTTGTATTCCAAGCAAGACTCATTCAACTCTGTCCCAAAGCAAAGTACAGCAGAGGAGAAGAAGAAAATCAAGCCATGGTGGCTTAAAGACAAAGCTACCAATGTTGAAAAAGTCAAGATTCCAAAAAAACTCATCAATGCTTTTGGCTTAGTTTCTAAGCACTCTAATGCTTATAAATAGGCTATAGCACTTCAGTAACAATAGAGACAGAGATAGAGAGCAAAACTCTTGCTTGTAACACACTTGTAATCTCTTAAAATATTCAAAGAATTTTGAAATTCGAATTCCAAATTTAAGTCACTTTCCATTCAAACTAAACACTCAAACACCTTCCTTGAACATCACTGAAACTATCTCAATCAATTACAAGCCTTGAAGCTCACTGAATCGAGCTACACAGGTCAAAATTTGTTCAAACTAAAATCAATTCGTATCTGATTATTCACACACGTTTAACAAGATGTAGACATACTATTGAGTTTGGTTTGAGGTGTAGATCATTTCTGGAAACTTAATTGAAGTTTGGACACGTACAAACGAAATCACCATTTTAGGGTTCATAGCTTCAAAATTAGGGCTTTCCAAATTAGGCAAAATTAGAGGTTCTAATTAGTACCATTGAATTCGCATGGACCAAACGAATTGAACTGATAGGTCGCGCCAAGTTTATGTGTACGTTTGACCCTATTCGCTATTTTGCAGGTTTAGTAAGTAACCAATTACAGCGCTTTTGGTAAGAAAGCGCTATTAAAAGTCTTGTCTGAAGGTTGAAGACGAAGACGTGTCACCCACCTATTGGTTCTGACGCGCGCGTTTTTTTTGAATATAACCCTGGGTTTCAGTGTTTTGCAGGCGTGTCATAAGTGATGTTCCCTCACCATCTGGACCATCTGATCTCATTTATGACTCATCCAACGCTCCAGATCACGCATGCACACCATGCTCCCTCACAAAT